>NC_057813.1:475227515-475527515 GCF_018294505.1 Triticum aestivum | reverse complement strand
GCAACCCTGCAACCAAATAACAAAGAGCCTCTTGTGTCCACAACACACCCAATACAATGGTAAATTGTATAGGTGCACTAGTTCGGCGAAGAGATGGTGATACAAGTGCAATATGGATGGTAGATAAAGGTTTTTGTAATCTGAAATAATAAAAACAGCAAGGTAACTAAAGGTAAAAGTGAGCGTAAAATGGTATTGCAATGATAGGAAACAAGGCCTAGGGTTCATACTTTCACTAGTGCAAGTTCTCTCAACAATAATAACATTGATAGATCATATAGCAATCCCCCAACATGCAACAAAGAGTCACTCCAAAGCCACTAATAGCGGAGAACAAATGTAGACATTATGGTAGGGTCCGAAACCACCTCAAAGTTATTCTTTCGGATCAATCTATAAAAGAGTTCGTACTAGAATAACACCTTAAGACACAAATCAACCAAAACCCTAATGTCACCTAGATACTCCATTGTCACCTCAAGTATCCGTGGGCATGATTATACAATATGCATCACACAATCTCAGATTCATCCAACCAACATAAAAGTACTTCAAAGAGTTCCCCAAAGTTTCTACCGGAGAGTTAAGAACGTGTGCCAACCCCTATGCATAGGTTCCCAATGTCACGAAACCCGCAAGTTGATCACCAAAACATACATCAAGTTGCACATGATATCCCATTGTCACCACAGATAATCACGGCAAGACATACATCAAGTGTTCTCATAAAAGACTCAATCCGATAAGATAACTTCAAAGGGGAAACTCAATTCATCACAAGAGAGTAGAGGGGGAGAAACATCATAAGATCCAACTACAATAGCAAAGCTCGGGATACATCAAGATCGTGCCATAGAGGAACACGAGAGAGAACACGAGAGAGAGATAAAACACATAGCTACTGGTACATACCCTCAGCCCCGAGGGTGAACTACTCCCTCCTCGTCATGGATAGCGCCGGGATGATGAAGATGGCCACCGGTGATGGGTTCCCCCTCCAGCAGGGCGCCGGAAAGGGCTCCCGAGAGGTTTTTGGTGGCTACAGAGGCTTGCGACGGCGGAACTCCCGATCTATCTTCTGTTCTCGAAGTTTTAGGGTACGCAGGTATATATGGGTGAAAGGAGTACGTCGGTGGAGCTACTGGGGCCCCACGAGGCAGGGGGGCGCGCCCGGGGGGGGGGGGGCGTGCCCCCACCCTCGTGAGCACCTCCCGTATCTTCTGACATGGGGTCCAAGTCCATCAGGTGGGTTTCCTTCCAAAAATAACTTCTCCAGTTGATTTTGTTCTGTTTTGACTCTGTTTGATATTCCTTTTCCTCAAAACACCGAAATAGGCATAAAACAGCAAATCTGGGCTGGGCCTCCGATTAATAGGTTAGTCCCGAAAACAATATAAAAGTGGATAATAAAGCCCAATATTGCCTAAAACAGTAGATAAAGTAGCATGGAGCAATCAAAAATTATAGAAACGTTGGAGACGTATCAAGCATCCCCAAGCTTAATTCCTGCTCGTCCTCGAGTAGGTAAATGATAAAAAAGAATTTTTGATGCGGAGTGATACTTTGGCATAATTTCAATGTAAATCTTCTTGATTGTGATATGAATATTCAGATCCGAAAGATTCAAGACAAAAGTTCATATTGACATAAAAATAATAATACTTCAAGCATACTAATCAAAGTAATCATGTCTTCTCAAAATAACATGCCAAAAGAAAGTTCATCCCTACAAAAACATATAGTTAGGCTATGCTTCATTTTCGTCACAACAAAGATGTTCCCAACTTTTATACCCCCGATGACAAGCCAAGCAATTGTTTCATACTTAAATAATCTCAAACTTTTTCAACCTTCACGCAATACATGAGCGTGAGCCATGGATATAGCACTATGGGTGGAATATAATATGATGATGGGGATTGTGTGGAGAAGACAAAAAAGGAGAAAGTCTCACATTGATGAGGCTAATCAACGGGCTATGGAGATTCCCATCAATTGATTCAACATGAGGAGTAGGGATTGCCATGCAACGGATGCACTAGATCTATGAATGCTCAACAAAAGAAAACTACTGGGTGTGCATCCAACTCGCTTGCTCATGAATACCTAGGGCATTTGAGGAAGCCCATCATAGGAATATACAAGCCAAGTTCTATAATGAAAATGCCCACTAGTGTAAAAATACAATTTATGAGACTCACTACATGAAGAACAAGGTGATACTTTGAAGCACAAGATATGAGACTCACTACATGAAGAACAAGTTGCTAATTTGAAGCACAAGTGTGGAAAAAGAGATAGTAGCATTGCCCCTTTTTTTCTTTTTTTTCTTTTTCTCTTTTTTTGGCCTTTCTTTTTTTTCTTTTTTTTCTTTTTGGGCAATGCTCTAATAATGATGATCATCACACTTCTATTGATTACAACATAAGGATTACAACTCGAAACTTAGAACAAGATATGACTCTATATGAATGCCTCCGGCGGTGTACCGGGATGGTGCAATGAATCAAGAGTGACATGTATGAAAAATAATGCATGGTGGCTTTGCCACAAATACGATGTCAACTACATGATCATGCAATGGCAATATGACAAAAGTAATGTATGTCATGATGATGATGATGGAAGTTGCATGGCAATATATCTCGGAATGGCTATGGAAATGCCATGATAGGTAGGTATAGTGGCTGTTTTGAGGAAGATATAAGGAGGTTTATGTGTGATAGAGTGTATCGTATCACGGGGTTTGGATGCACCGACGAAGTTTGCACCAACTCTCAAGGTGAGAAAGGGCAATGCACGGTACCGAAGAGGCTAGCAAAGGCGGAAAGGTAAAAGTGCGTATAATCGATGGACTCAAACTTAGTCAAAAGAACTCATATACTTATTGCAAAAAAATTCGAAGTCATCAAAAACCAAGTACTATGCGCATGCTCCTAGGGGGATAGATTGGTAGGAAAAGACCATCGCTCGTCCCCGACCGCCACTCATAAGGATGCACAAGCCAGGTACACTTCATGTTTCAAATTTGTTACACAACTTTAACCATACATGCATGCTACGGGACTTGCTAACTTCAACGCAAGCATTCTTTAAATTCATAATCACCCAACTAGCACGACTTTGATATTATCACCTCCATATCTCAAAACAATTATCAAGTATCAAACTTTTCTTAGTATTCAACACACTCATAAGAATTCTTACAAATCTTTTATGCTTAGCATATTAGGATTTTAAGCAAATTACCATGCTATTAACAACTCTCAAAATAATCTAAGTGAAGCATGAGAGATCAATAGTTTCTTTAAAACAAATCCACCACCGTGCTCTAAAAGATATAAGTGAAGTACTAGAGCAAATGACAAACTACTCCGAAAGATATAAGTGAAGATCAATGAGTAGTTGAATAATTATGCAACTATGTGAAGACTCTCCCAATTAATAATTTCAGATCTTGACACTTTATTCAAACAGCAAGCAAAGCTAATGAAAACTACATTGCAAGGATAGCACAACTCAAGTGAAGAAGCAAAAACTTAGGCTCAACCAATACTAACCGATAGTTGTTGAAGAAGAAAGGTGGGATGCCTACCGAGGCATCCCCAAGCTTAGATGATTGAGGTTTCTTGAAATATTATCTTGGGGTGCCTTGGGAATCCCCAAGCTTGAACTTTTGTGTCTCCTTAATTCCTCTCATATCAAGGTTTCTCTTTTTATCAAAAGCTTCATTCACAACAAACTCAACAAGAACTCATGAGATAGGTTAGTATAAACCAATGCAAAACCTTATCATTTTCTACTGTAACAAATCACTAAAATTATTATTCAATATTTAATACTAAATTCCTCTGCATATTTAATACTCCTATCTTCAAATAGAATCATTAAACAAGCAAACATATGCAAACAATGCAACCATAACAGCAATCTGCCAAAACAGTACAGTCTGTAAAGAATGCAAGAATCATCATACTTCCCTAACTCCAAAAATTATGAACTAAAATTCCCACTGTAATAAATTTATCATAGCTCAATATGCAAAAATATTGAACAATATACGACTCTCTGACTTTTCTAGGGAATTTTTGCAACAGCGGTAAACTTTCTGTTTTCAAACGGCAACATGTATACTAGCAAAATAAGCATGGCAAAGGCTATCCTTGACATTTTCATTGGAAATAAAGATGCAAAACATTAATCTAAATAACATAAAGCAAATTCTAACAAAAGAAAATGACACTCCAAGCAAAACACATATCATGTGGTGAATAAAAATATAGCTGCAAGTAAAGTTACCGATGGTACGAAGACGAAAGAGGGGATGCCTTCCGGGGCATCCCCAAGCTTAGGCTCTTGGTTATCCTTGAATATTACCTTGGGGTGCCATGGGCATCCCCAAGCTTAGGCTCTTGCCACTCCTTATTCCATAGTCCATCGAATCCTTACCCAAAACTTGAAAACTCCACAACACAAAACTCAACAGAAAACTCGTAAGCTCCGTTAGTATAAGAAAATAAAACCACCACTTAGGTACTGTAATGAAATCATTCTAAATTCATATTGGTGTAATATCTACTTTACTTCAACTTATCTATGGTTCATACCCTCTGATACTACTCATAGATTCATCAAAATAAGCAAACAACACATAGAAAACAGAATCTGTCAAAAACAGAACAGTCTGTAGTAATCTGTATCAAATGTATACTTCTGGAACTCCAAAACTCCTACCAAATTAGTAAGTCCTAAGAAATTCGTGTAACAATCCAGAGCAAAAAGAATCAGATCAAGAGCACGTTTCTGTGAATTAACAAAACTAATTTACTGGCTGCAAAAGTTTCTGATTTTCAGCAGGATCAACACAACTATCACCGTAAACCATCCTAAAGGTCTTACTTGGCACTTTATTGAAACAAAAGCTATAAAACATGATTACTACAGTAGCATAATCATGTGGACACACAAAAATAGTAAGGATAAATATTGGGTTGTCTCCCAACAAGCGCTCTTCTTTAATGCCTTTTAGCTAGGCATGATGATGACAATGATGCTCACATAAAAGATAAGAATTGAAACATAACGGGAGTATCATGAAGCATATGACTAGCACATTTAAGTCTAACCCACTTTCTATGCATAGGGATTTTGTGAGCAAACAACTTATGGGAACGATAATCAACTAGCATAGGAAGGCAAAACAAGCATAGCTTCAAAACTTGAAGCACATAGAGAGGAAACTTGATATTATTGCAATTCCTGCAAGCATATGTTCCTCCCTCATAATAATTTTCAGTAGCATCATGAATAAATTCAACAATATAACCAGCACCTAAAGCATTCTTTTCATGATCTACTAGCATAGAAAATTTACTACTCTCCTCATAAGCAAACTTCTTCTTTATGGCATACGTATCATCACAATAATCATCGTAGATAGGAGGCATGCTTTCATCATAGTAAATTTGCTCATCAAAGCTTGGGGGACAAAAAATATCATCTTCATCAAACATAGCTTCCCCAAGCTTGTCGCTTTGCATATCATTAGCATCATGGATATTCAAGGAATTAATACTAACAACATTGCAATCATGCTCATCATTCACATATTTCATGCCAAGCATTCTATGTAATTCTTCTTCTAGCACTTGAGCACAATTTTCCTTCCCATCATTTTCACGAAAGATATTAAAAAGGTGAAGCGTTTGAGACAAACTTAACTCCATTTTTTTGTAATTTTATTTTATAAACTAAACTAGTGATAAAACAAGAAACAAAAAGATTCGATTGCAAGATCTAAAGATATACCTTCAAGCACTCACCTCCCCGGCAACGGCGCCAGAAAAGAGCTTAGTTGACGGGGTGTGAGTGAGTGCCCTTTTACCTAGCCTCCCCGGCAACGACGCCAGAAAAGAGCTTAGTTGACGGGGTGTGAGTGAGTGCCCTTTTACCTAGCCTCCCCGGCAACGGCGCCAGAAAAGAGCTTGATGTCTACTACACAACCTTCTTCTTGTAGACGTTGTTGGGCCTGCAAGTGCACAGGTTTGTAGGACAGTAGAAAATTTCTCTCAAGTGGATGACCTAAGGTTTATCAATCCGTAGGAGGCATAGGATGAAGATGGTCTCTCTCAAGCAACCCTGCAACCAAATAACAAAGAGTCTCTTGTGTCCCCAACACACCCAATACAATGGTAAATTGTATAGGTGCACTAGTTCGGTGAAGAGATGGTGATACAAGTGCAATATGGATGGTAGATAAAGGTTTTTGTAATCTGAAATAATAAAAACAGCAAGGTAACTAAAGGTAAAAGTGAGCGTAAATGGTATTGCAATGATAGGAAACAAGGCCTACGGTTCATACTTTCACTAGTGCAAGTTCTCTCAACAATAATAACATAGATAGATCATATAGCAATCCCTCAACATGCAACAAAGAGTCACTCCAAAGCCACTAATAGCGGAGAACAAACATAGAGATTATGGTAGGGTACGAAACCACCTCAAAGTTATTCTTTCAGATCAATCTTTAAAAGAGTTCGTACTAGAATAACACCTTAAGACACAAATCAACCAAAACCCTAATGTCACCTAGATACTCCATTGTCACCTCAAGTATCCGTGGGCATGATTATACGATAGGCATCACACAATCTCAGATTCATCCAACCAACAAAAAGTACTTCAAAGAGTGCCCCAAAGTTTCTACCGGAGAGTTAAGAACGTGTGCCAACCCCTATGCATAGGTTCCCAATGTCATGAAACCCGCAAGTTCATCACCAAAACATACATCAAGTGGCACATGATATCCCATTGTCACCACAGATAATCACGGCAAGACATACATCAAGTGTTCTCATAAAATACTCAATCCGATAAGATAACTTCAAAGTGGAAATTCAATTCATCACAAGAGAGTAGAGGGGGAGAAACATCATAAGATCCAACTACAATAGCAAAGCTTGGGATACATCAAGATCGTGCCATAGAGGAACACGAGAGAGAACATGAGAGAGAGAGAGATCAAACACATAGCTACTGGTACATACCCTCAGCCCCGAGGGTGAACTACTCCCTCCTCATCATGGATAGTGTCGGGATGATGAAGATGACCACCGGTGATGGGTTCCCCCTCCGGCAGGGCACCGGAAAGGGCTCCCGAGAGGTTTTTGGTGGCTACAGAGGCTTGCAGCGGCGGAACTCCCAATCTATCTTCTGTTCTGGAAGTTTTAGGGTACGTAGGTATATATGGGTGAAAGGAGTACGTCGGTGGAGCTACGGGGGCCCCACGAGGCAGGAGGCGCACCCCGGGGTGGGTGGGGGTGGGGGGGGGGGGGGGGGCGCGCCCCCACCCTCGTGAGCACCTCCCGTATCTTCTGACGTGGGGTCCAAGTCCATCAGGTGGGTTTCCTTCCAAAAATAACTTCTCCAGTTGATTTCGTTCCGTTTCGACTCCGTTTGATATTCCTTTTCCTTGAAACACTGAAATAGGCATAAAACAGCAAATCTGGGCTGGGCCTCCGGTTGATAGGTTAGTCCCCAAAACAATATAGAAGTGGATAATAAAGCCCAATATTGCCTAAAGCAGTAGATAAAGTAGCATGGAGCAATCAAAAATTATAGATACGTTGGAGACGTATCATACACACCTTTTGGGAGAGGGACAACATGATTCGGAATTTATTATAATACTCTATGTGCTTCACTTATATCTTTTGAGCTAGATATTTTTTGCTCTAGTGCTTCACTTATATCTTTTTAGAGCACGACAGTGGTTTTATTTTGTAGAAATTATTGATCTCTCATGCTTCACTTATATTATTTTGAGAGTCTTTTAGAACAGCATGGTATTTGCTATGGTTATAAATTTGGTCCTAGAATGGTGGGCGTCCAAGTTGGGTATAATAAAAACTATCATAGGAAGTGAAATGGAAGCTATGGTCAATTTGACGCTTGATAATTGTTTTGAGATGTAAAGGTGGTAATATTAAAGTCATGCTAGTTGGGTAATTATGAAATTGAGAAATACTTGTGTTGAAGTTGGCAAGTCTCGTAGCATGCACGTATGGTAAAAGTTGTGTAACGAATTTGTTGCATGGAGTGCTCTTTTGATTTCCTTCCTTATGAGTGGAGGCTGGGATCGCGCGATGGTTAACTCCTACCAACCCTTCCCCTAGGAGCATGCGTAGTAGTACTTTGCTTCAAGGGCTAATAAACTTTTGCAATAAGTATATGAGTTCTTTATGACTAATGTGAGTCCATGGATTATACGCACTCTTACCCTTCCATCATTGCTAGCCTCTACGGTACCGTGCATTGCCCTTTGTCACCTTGAGAGTTGGTGCAAACTTCGCTGGTCCATCCAAACCGCGTGATACGATATTCTCTATCACACATAAACCTCCTTATATCTTCCTCAAAACAGCCACCATACCTACCTATTATGGCATTTTCATAGCCATTCCGAGATATATTGCCATGCAACTTTCCACCGTTCCATTTATTATGACACATTTCATCATTGTCATATTGCTTTTGCATGATCATGTAGTTGGCATCGTATTTGTGGCAAATACACCATGCATAACTTTTCATACATGTCACTCTTGATTCATTGCCCATCACGGTACACCGCCGGAGGCATTCATATAGAATCGTATTTTGTTCCAGTATCAAGGTTCAATTCATGAGTTGTAAGTAAATAGAAGTGTGATGATCATCCTTATTAGAGCATTGTCCCTTGAAAAAAGGCCAAATAAAAAAGGAAAGGCCAAATAAAAAATATATATAATATATATAAAAAAGGGCGACAATGTTACTATCTTTTTCCACACTTGTGCTTCAAAGTAGTACCATGATCTTCATGATAGAGAGTCTCCTATGTTGTCACTTTCATATACTAGTGGGAATTTTTCATTATAGAACTTGGCTTGTATATCCCAATGATGGGCTTCCTCAAAATGCCCTAGGTCTTCGTGAGCAAGCAAGTTGGATGCACACCCACTTACTTTATTTTGTTGAGCTTTCATACATTTATAGCTCTAGTGCATCCGTTGCATGGCAATCCCTACTCCTCATGTTGACATCAATTGATGGGCACGTCCATAGCCCGTTGATTAGCCTCGTCAATGTGGGACTTTCTCCTTTTTTTGTCTTCTCCACACAACCTCCATCATCCTATTCTATTCCACCCATAGTGCTATATCCATGGCTCACCCTCATGTATTGCATGAGAGTTAAAAAGGTTGAAGTGCGTTAAAAAGTATGAACCAATTGCTTGGCTGAAACTGGGGTTGTGAATGATGGGAGCATTTTGTGTGACAAAAATGAAACATAGTCTAATTATATGATTTTGTAGGGATAAACTTTCTTTAGCCATGTTATTTTGAGAAGACATGATTGCTTTGTTAGTATGCTTGAAGTATTATTACTTTTATGTCAATATGAACTTTTATCTTGAATCATTTGGATCTGAATATTCATGCCACAGTAAACAAAATTACATTGAGAAATATGCTAGGTAGCATTCCCCATCAAAAATTCTGTTTTTATCATTTACCTACTCGAGGACGAGAAGGAATTAAGCTTGGGGATGCTTGATACCTCTCCAACGTATCTATAATTTTTGATTGTTCCATGCTATTATATTACCAGTTTTGGAAGTTTATGGGCTTTACTTTACACTTTTATATCATTTTTGGGACTAAACTACTAACCGGAGGCCCAACCCGAATTGCTGTTTTTTTGCCTATTTTAGTGTTTCGAAGAAAAGGAATATCAAACGGAGTCGAAATGGAATGAAACCTTCGGGAGCGATCTTTTTGGAACAAACGCAATCTAGGGGACTTGGAGTGGACGTCAAGAAGCATCCTAGGTGGCCACGAGGGTGCCATGCGCGCCCTAGGGGGGTGGGCGCGCCCCCACCCTCGTGGGCCCCTCGTGGCTCCCCTGACCGACCTCCTTAACCTATATATACCTCCATACCCTGAAAACATCCAGGAGCACCATGAAACCCTATTTCCACCGCCGCAACCTTCTGTACCTGTGAGATCCCATCTTGGAGCCTATTCCGGCGCTCCACCGGAGGGAGTATCGATCACGGAGGGCTTCTACATCATCACCAAGGCCTCTCCGATGAGTTGTGAGTAGTTTACCACAGACCTTCGAGTCCATAGTTATTAGTTTGATGGCTTCTTCCCTCTCTTTGAATCTCAATACAAAGTTCTCCTTGATCTTCTTGGAGATCTATTCAATGTAACTCTTTTTGTGGTGTGTTTTTCGAGATCCGATGAATTATGGGTTTAGGGTCAAGTTTATCTATGAGAAATATTTGAATCTCCTTTGAATTCTATTATGTGTGATTGGTTATCTTTGCAAGTCTCTTCGAATTATCAGTTTGGTTTGGCCTACTAGATTGATCTTTCTTGCAATGGGAGAAGTGCTTAGCTTTGGGTTTAATCTTGCGGTGTCCTTTCCCAGTGACAGCAGGGGCAGCAAGGCAAGTATTGTATTGTTGGCATCGAGGATAAAAGGATGGGGTTTATATCATATTGCTTGAGTTTATCCCTCTACATCATGTCATCTTGCCTAATGCGTTACTCTGTTCTTATGAACTTAGTACTCTAGATGAATGCTGGATAGCGGTCGATGTGTGGAGTAATAGTAGTAGATGCAGGCAGGAGTCGGTCTACTTGTCGCGGACGTGATGCCTATATACATGATCATGCCTAGATAGTCTCATAACTATGCACTTTTCTATCAAGTTCTCGACAGTAATTTGTTCACCCAGCATAATACTTATGTTATCTTGAGTGAAGCCACTAGTGAAACCTATGGCCCCCGGGTCTATTTTCCATCATATAAGTTTCCGATCTACTTTATTTTGCAATCTTTACTTTCCAATCTATATCATAAAAATACCAAAAATATTTATCTTATCTTATTATATCTATCAGATCTCACTTTCGCAAGTGGTCGTGAAGGGATTGACAACCCCTTTATCGCGTTGGTTGCGAGGTTGTTGTTTGTTTGTGTAGGTACGAGGGACTTGCGTGGAGCCTCCTACTAGATTGATACCTTGGTTCTCAAAACTGAGGGAAATACTTATGCTACTTTGCTGCATCACCCTTTCCTCTTCAAGGGAAAACCAGCGCAGTGCTCAAGAGGTAGCAGGCTTCACCTAAGTGATGACCCACAAGTATAGGGGATCTATCACAGTCCTTTTGATAAATAAGAGTGTCGAACCCAACGAGGAGCAGAAGGAAATGACAAGCGGTTTTCAGTAAGGTATTCTCTGCAAGCACTGAAATTATCGGTAGCAGATAGTTTTATGATAAGATAATTTGTAATGGGTAACAAGTAACAAAAGTAACTAAGGTGCAGAAAGGTGGCCCAATCCTTTTTGTAGCAAAGGACAAGCCTGGACAAACTCTTATATAAAGCAAAGCACTCCCGATGATACATGGGAATTACTGTCAAGCTAGTTTTCATCATGCTCATACGATTCGCATTTGTTACTTTGATAATTTGATATGTGGGTGTGGACCGGTGCTTAGGTGCTGCCCTTCCTTGGACAAGCATCCCACTTATGATTAACCCCTCTCGCAAGCATCCGCAACTACGAAAGAAGAATTAACGTAAACCTGACCATAGCATGAAAGATATGGATCCAAATTAGACCCTTACGAAGCAACGCATAAACTAGGGTTTAAGCTTCTGTCACTCTAGCAACCCATCATCTACTTATTACTTCCCAATGCCTTCCCCTAGGCCCAAACAATGGTGAAGTGTCATGTAGTCGACGTTCACATAACACCACTAGAGGAGAGACAACATACATCTCATCAAAATATCGAACGAATACCAAATTCACATGATTACTTATAACAAGACTTCTCCCATGTCCTCAGGAACAAACGTAACTACTCACAAATCATATTCATGTTCATAATAAGAGGGGTATTACTATGCATTAAGGATCTGAATATATGTTCTTCCACAGAATAAACCAACTAGCATCAACTACAGGGAGTAATCAACACTACTAGCAACCCACGGGTACTTATCTAAGGTTTTGAGACAAAGATCGGATACAAGAGATGAACTAGGGTTTGAGAGGAGATGGTGCCGGTGAAGACGTTTATGGAGATTGACCCCCTCTCGATGAGAGGATCGATGGTGATGACGATGGCGACGATTTCCCCCTCCTGGAGGGATGTTTCCCCGGCAGAACAGCTCTGCCGGAGCCCTAGATTGGTCCTGCCTAGGTTTCGCCTCGAGTCAGCGGTGCTTCCTCCTGAAAGCTTACTTATGATTTTTTCCAGGACAAAAGAAACCATATAGCAGAACATGGACGTCGGGGGCCTACCAGGTGGCCCACGAGGCAGGGGGCGCTCCCAGGGGGTAGGACGTGCCCTCCACCCTCATGGCTGGTGGGTGACCCCCTCTGGTGCTTTCTTCACCCAATATTTTTAATATATTCCAAAACTAACTTTCCTGGAGTTTCAAGACTTTTGGAGTTGTGCAGAATAGGTCTCTAATATTTGCTCCTTTTCCAGCCCAGAATTCCAGCTGCCGACATTCTCCCTCTTCATGTAAACCTTATAAAATAAGAGAGAAACGACATAAGATTGTGATATAATGTGTAGTGACAGCCCATAATGCAATAAACATTGATATAAAAGCATGATGAAAATGGATGTATCACTAAGCACCATGAGAATATGACCAGGGGTGTAAACTGTGGAGGGGGCGCCGCGCACGGCTAACAATCGATGTTGTATGTTCTAGGCGCCACCTCCCCACGTATATATAGGTGGGAGGGGGAGGGGAGCAGCAAGGGTGTGCCCCAAGTAGGAGGAATCCTACTTGGGGTCCTCCCCAATTAGACCTCCCCCCTTCCATATTTGCCAGAGGGGGAAGGGAAGAGGAAGGATAGAAGGAAAGGGGGGGGGATGTCGGTGTCAAAACCGGCGGATCTCGGGTAGGGGGTCCCGATCTGTGCGTCTTAGGCTGATGGTAACAGGAAGCGAGGGACACAATGTTTACCCAGGTTTGGGCCCTCTCGATGGAGGTAAAACCCTACTTCCTGCTTGATTAATATTGAAGATATGAGTAGTACAAGAGTAGATCTACCACGAGATCGTAGAGGCTAAACCCTAAAGGCTAGCCTATGATGGTATGATTGTAATTGTGATCGGCCTTCTATGGACCAACCTCTCCGGTTTATATAGACACCGAAGAGGGCTAGGGTTTACACGGAGTCGGTTACAAGGAAGGAAACACAATATCCGGATCGCCAAGCTTGCCTTCCACGCAAAGGAGAGTCCCATCCGGACACGGGCCGAAGTCTTGAGTCTTGTATCTTCACGCTTCAATAGTCCGGACGATGTATACAGTCCGGCTGTCCGGATACCCCTTAATCCAGGACTCCCTCAGTAGCCCCTGAACCAGGCTTCAATGACGATGAGTCCGACGTGCAGTCTTGTCTTCGGCATTGTGAGGCGGGTTCCTTCTCCCAATACTCCAAAGTAATTATCGAACATGTAGACCGTGTCCGGATCCGCAAAATGATCTTCACATATCGCTGTAGAGAGAGAATGATATTTCACAAATGCAATCTGCTGACAACTTTTTAGACAACGTGACATGTCATTAAGGTCGGGTCATTATTCGAACCGTTTTCCTACAACCAGCCACAACGCATATTGCAAAGCGGTTTCCTTGACACGTCATGTCAAAGTAGAGCTCGTGTCCCCTTATCACGGTATTCTCATCAATACGGGTATGGGTAATCCCACCATGCCATCAATCATGGCGCTTGGGAGGTGAGCGATTCCCAACGGGCAAGTGGGGAGGCGCACTGCTTCCGTCGCCTCTATAAAGGGATAAGAGTTCCCCATTTTTACCCACGCCTTCTTCCTCCTTTGCCCACTCTTGCCCCCTCGAGCTCCAGCACCCTAGCCCAAGTCTTCTCCGCACAGCTAAACATGTCCGGAGCAGGAGGCAAGTGGGTGGCTTCCACCGTGAAGGAGAAGGATATCACAAATCTTTGGGCGGCCGGATACTTGGCCGCAGACATAGCGCACTGGCTACCGGACGACGGGCAGGTCATTCCAACCCCAGGACCCCACGAGAGGGTCGTGTTTCTCGCCACTTCGTCCATGGACTGGGGTTTCCACTTCACCCCTTCGTCCGCGGGCTCATGTTCTACTATGGGCTAGATTTCCATGATCTAGCCCGAACTTCGTCCTCAACATCTTGGTGTTCATCGTCGTATGCGAGGCCTTCCTCCGCATCAAGCCTCATTTTGGCTTGTGGCTGCAAATCTTCTGCGTGAAGCCGAAGATTGTGAGCGGCCAGCAAGCGGAGTGCGGAGGACCTATGGTGGGCAAGATGCCTAACGTCACCTGGCTTGATGGCTCCTTTGCGGAAACCATGAAGGGGTGGTAGTCGGGGTGGTACATCACCGAGCCGCGCGGCGCCAACTGGGCGGCGGCCCCCGAGTTCCGATCCGGAACCCCCACGTGGCTCACCTCCTGGGAAAGGAAGGGCCTGTCCTGGGGCGAATCTAAAGAGCTGACCGGACTACAAAACTGCATCAAGAGCATGAAGGACAAGAACATCAAGCTTGTCAACGTGATCCAGGTCATGCTCGTTCGCCGGATTCTGCCGTGCCAAAGGCGGGCATTCAATCTGTGGGAGTTCGTCCCGGCCAAACACCAGACGCTTCAGAGGCTCTACGGCATGAAGCACAAAGACGCATGTAAGGAGTTGTTCAAGGCGTCCGAAGTACCTCCTCCCACATCCGAGGACCGTGGGCTCCACGCCGCGCGGCCTCCTAGCCAGTTGAGTTTTCAGGCTACCACCGGATTCGGTTCTTCCCAATATATTCATGGGGGAGCCTTAAGTAATTGTGCATATTTGTTCAGGATTATGTGGAGACAGCGGAGCAGATTGACTGTCCGGCTCCGCTGCCAGAAAGCCCAACTGATGCTCTCCTGACGGAGATGCTGGTCCCGGCGCCCTACAAGGTGCCGGAGAAGAAGGCCGATAAGAAGGCCCCGGGGATCCGAAAGGGTCTCCGACATAAGGTTGCGCCGGAAGCCTCGTCCAAAGACAGACGACAAGGCACACTCCTCCCCCGAAGGGGAGAAAGAAGAAGAAGGGACCACCCCACCTGGAGAGGGTGAGGGGCCCGAGAAGGCGGTCCAGGGGGGCGGGAAAGGCCCTCGGCGCAAGGCCGTCATACCCACGTCGTTTGATGACGACGAGACAGATTCATCCCGCGTAGGCGGGGGGAAGCAAGAAGACACTCTACCTCCCCGCACTGGGGAGGAGAAAAAGAGGAAAGCTGCCCCGGAGGGGGAGGCTGGGTCGTCCAAGAAGGGAAAGGTGTCCCTTCCGGACTACTCCGCCACGTCCGCCCATAGCGAGGAGGGGTGGCTGCCCAGGGGGAAGCCCCTAGCGCGATCGTAAGTATCTGCACTCTGTTATGATTTTACTTCACAATCTTTTTATAACGCCGAACATATATGCAGTCTGACCAGGGCTCATCCCGAGGTATCTTCTTCGTACGGATCCCTGAGTGATTCAGAGATGAACTCGCTCCCGACGGCCACTACTCCTCAACCCGCGGATGACACAGAGGTGTTGTCCCGAAGGCTCCCAGAGCGGGGGGGAGGTGATTCTGGAGACGCCCCAAGGCGGAATCCCAGATGTCGGACACGCGGGGTTCAAGGTCCCCGCGAATCGTGTAGGTGAGGGCCACAGTAGGCCGGGCTCTCAGCCGAACACTGTTCCGGAACCATCAATGGTTCCGGACTGAGGCGGGCAGCCCCTCGTTAGGGAGGGCGAGCCGTCTGTGTCAAGGACTTCCGTTGCGCCCGAGGCGCCGGACTGTTTGCTGGAAGCGCTTCGCGGCGCTTCCATGGATGAAGAGCACCGTACTCTTATGAGTGTGGTGATTCAGAAGGTTTCGTCCGCCAAGAGCGGACTAACCGAAGCTTGCACCAGCCTCCTGACAGGCTTTGAGGTAAGTAATAAAAATATGTGAAATTACCACCCGATAGGTAGTATCCCCTGATACTCTGTTTGGTGTTCGGAAAGAAAAACCAAATGGAGGGTCAATTACTATCCGCAGGAGTCTAATAATAAGTGTGAATGTGAACAAGCAGGTTGTTCTGCTTGCCGCTGCTGTCTGCACAACCGAGATCGCCAGACTAAAACGGGATCTAGAGCAGGCGCAAGGAGAGCTCGACCTCATGAAGAGGCAGCTCAAAGAGAGCAAAGGTGAGTGATTCCCCGCTCTCACATAATGAAGGGTATATAAAATTAGTTATTCTAACGACGAAGCATTGTGATTTTGTAACAGGGGCACCACCGAAGTGGCCTCTCTGAAGGAAGCGATGTCTAAGGCCGAAGACAAGGCGGCATTGGAACGCACAGAGTGCGAGAAGCAAGATGCCAGAGTCGGCGAGGTACAACAAGAGCTCCAATAACTCGACAAAAGGTTCGAGTCTGTGGAGCATGAGCTTAAGGCGAAAGAGGCTGAGATTGCGAAGGCCCTTGCTAGTATAAAGGACGCCAAGGCCGAAACCGAGAAGGCACAACATGAGATCCAGGAGGCCAAAAAGATAGCAGCGGGTAAGAAATTCTTTATGCAAAGCAAACATGTGGAGGAGGCGTTTCTTTTACTTACCCAAGTTCGGAGCTCTCTAGGGGCATTCGCAGATCGGCCACACAGCGTATCAGATGCCACAGAGTTCTACCGTGCCCAGGAGGGGAGCTCAACGGAGAAGCTGTTCTGGTCCCAGTATGCTGGGGCCGAACATCCAATGCCTCTGAGTGACCAACTGAAGCAGTTGGTCGAACTCCACAGGGCGGCCGAAGCGGCTATGAAAGATTTCATAGTCCGGATGTGGCCTGGTGAGCCCCTGCCGGCTAGCTACTTCGGCCTGATCAAGCGGATGGTGAATGCCTGTCCGTGGCTCGAAGTCATCAAGCGATCCGTTTGCATTGAAGGTGCCCGCCGGGCCTTTGCCCGCGCGAAGGTGCATTGGGGCAAGCTGGATACGGAGAAGCTGGTGAAGGACGGGCTGCCGGAGGGCAAGGCGCATCGCTATCCGGAGAAGTATTACGATGGCGTTAGGAAGGGCGCTCGTCTCGTGGCCGATGAATGTGCCAAGGACACAATTTTAGAATGAATTCACTTCTGTCATGTTTGTAATTTAAGAACGAAGTTACTTGCGCTATGTAGCACTTTTGTTATTTAAAATAGTACCTTCTATGTGGCTGTTTATAAAATTCTGAAAGTAGGCCAGTCGTCGGCTTCCGCCCCCATGTAACTAGTACTGGGGTGTTCGTGGAAAAACCACACACTCTTTATCTAAATGTTTGGTCCCTTAAGGAGGTGTCCGGCGCAGCGAACAAGGCAATCGGACTATGCGGCTTTATAACTTTTGGCGAAGCCCCTAGAATCCGGAAGGCTGAATTGGGGCGCTATATATACCTAGATCGGACGAAGCCGATTTATCGCCTAAAGCGGAAAAATCTTTAAGGATTTTAAGACCTCTCGAACAGCGACCAGCTCTCGCCGCATCATGCCGGTCAGTTTTCGGCTTTCTCTAATGAGCTGCTCGTCCGTAAAAACTGGGACACAATCGCAGTAGTTCTCCCTGCGCTACCTTAGCCGATATAACAGAATGTAAGGTACCAAAACAAGGGATCCGGGCTAACCCAACTGTAGACCCAAGACATGATTCAGAGCTGATGCATATAGTGCTATAAGTTCGGGGTGCCGCACTGTTGAAAGTGTTCGGACTTGTCTTGCCGTATTATGTGGCGTCATAAGAAGCCCCTGGCAAACTAAACGTACCAAGGTGTATGGATGCAATATCAAATAAACATTTGTGAGAAAAATGCTCAAATAAGACTGATAAGCTGACGCTATATGTGATCTAGCATTGATGAATAATACGTTTAAGTGTATGTTTACAATGAATGCCTTAAGCGGAGATAAATAGGACTATTTGACATGTCCTATCTAGGGGCAGGTCACGTACAGATAGATAAAACAGGTATAACGATCGTAAATAGATTCCACCTAGGTGTTTCCTTCTGTGCGCAAAGCCTGTTGCCTCCTTGTTTTTCTCTCCTATGTAAGTCCGGCAATCCGGCTCTTCTGAAGGGGCTGCACTAAAGCAATGTCCTGAAAGGTAAAAGGGAAAGATTACGAAGGTATGTTGCAGTGATACCACATTGTTGACTGAATCACTGCTGCGCCTCCGTCTGTGCCCATGGTATTGGGAGTGCGTAATTGTGTACGCGTAGCACGAATGCTGCTGTAATGGGGTTTGAGCGGAGGCCGGTGTCGGTGTCAAAACCGGCGGATCTCGGGTAGGGGGTCCCGATCTGTGCGTCAAGGCTGATGGTAACAGGAAGCAAGCGACATAGATGTTTACCCAGGTTCGGGCCCTCTCGATGGAGGTAAAACCCTACTTCCTGCTTGATTAATATTGATGATATGGGTAGTACAAGAGTAGATCTACCACGAGATCGTAGAGGCTAAACTCTAAGAGCTAGCCTATGATGGTATGATTGTAATTGTGATCGGCCTTCTAAGGACCAACCTCTCTGATTTATATAGACACAGGAGAGGGCTAGGGTTTACATGGAGTCGGTTACAAGAAAGGAAATATAATATCCGGATCGCCAAGCTTGCCTTCCACGCAAAGGAGAGTTCCATTCGGACACGGGCCGAAGCCTTGAGTCTTGTATCTTCACGCTTCAATAGTCCGGACGTTGTACACAGTCTGGCTGTCCGGATACCCCCTTATCCAGAACTCCCTCAGTAGTCCCTGAACCAAGCTTCAATGACGATGAGTCTGGCGCGCAGTATTGTCTTCGGCATTGCAAGGCGGGTTCCTCTTCCGAATACTCCAAAGTAATTATCGAACACTTGAATCGTGTCCGGATCCACAAAATGATCTTCATATGTCACTATAGAGAGAATGATATTTCACAAAATGCCATCTGCTGACAACATTTTTCAGGCGACGTGACATGTTATTATGGTCGGGTCATTATTCGAACCGTTTTCCTGCAACCAGCCACAACGCACATTGCGAGGCGGTTTCCTTGACACGTCCTATCAAAGTAGAGATTGTGTCCCCTTATTGCGGGATTCTCATCAACACAGGTATGGGTAATCCAACCGCGCCGCTAATCGTGGTGAGTGGGAGGCAGACGTGTTTCACCAGGCAAGTGAGGAGGCGCAAAAAGCACTTACCGCCCCTATAAAGAGGTTAGGTTTCTTTCTCTTTTACCCACACCTTCTTCTTTTGTTAGCCCATTCCCCTCTGTTCGAGCCCTAACACCCAAGCACTCTTCTTCTCCATCGAAGAGAGGTTTTCCAAAGATGTCCGGATCTGGAGCAGGAGGCAAATGGATGGCCTCGACCGTCCAGGAAAAGGACATCAAGAAGCTCCGGGGAGCCGGGTATCTGGCCAAGAAGATCGACCACCGACTCCCACCTGTGGGACGGTCATCCCCACTCCAGAATCTCACGAGAGAGTCGTGTTCCTTCCCCATTTCGTCTGTGGGCTCGGGTTTCGCCTTCACCCGTTTGTTCGGGGAGTTATGTATTACTACGGGATCGATTTTCATGATCTTCCCCCAACTCCTTCCTCAATATATCGACGTTCATCATCGTGTGCGAGGCTTTTCTCCGGATCCCACCTCACTTCGGCCTGTGGCTGAAGATTTTCAATGTGAAACCCAAGGTGGTGAGTGGCGAGCACGCCGAGTGCGGTAGTGCCATGGTAAGCAAGATGCCCAAGGCCGCTTGGCCGAAGGGCGCTTTCAACGACTCTGTCAAGGAGTGGCAGCAGTAGTGGTTCTATATCACCGAACCACGCGGCAAAAATTGGGCGGTAGCTCCAGATTTCAGATCTGGAGCTCCACTGCGGCTCACGTCCTGGCCCAAGAAGGGCCCTAACTGGTCCTCGCCCGACGAGCTGTCACTGCTCCAGACGCGCGTCTAGAGTGTGGTTGACAGGGACATCAAACTCGTCGACATGGTCCAGGTGATGCTAGTTCGCCTGGTTCTCCCCTATCAGCGCCGAGCTTGTGCTCTGTGGGAGTTCGACCCAACCGAGCACTGAACCCTTCAGGAGCTTTATGATTCCTCCCATAAGGATATCTGGAAGTTTCTCTTCAAGTCTGTCAAATCGTGGCCAAGCACCGCCGAGGACCGTGGGTATCAATTATCCCAATCTGCGAGCTCGGTAAGTTACGGTCACGCGCTGTCTATTCGTGCTTCAGCTGGCATGCCATGAGGGAGACATCCTAATCGTGTTTCATCGTGACTTCAGGGATGGATAAAGAAAGTGGAGCGGATACATTGTCCGGCCCCGCTGCCGGAGGAACCGGCCGGACCCCTTCTGTCGAAGATGCTGGTCCCCGCGCCTTATGAGGCGCCAAAGAAGGAGGCTTCCAAGAAGCTCAAGTAGACCCGGAGTGGCCTCCGTCGCTGCGATACTTCGGACGCAAAATCCGGAGACTCAAGCGATGCTCCTTCTTTAGAAGACGAAGAGGAGGAAGCAGAGGAGGACGAGCCTCACTCTGAAGGTGGGAGGAAGCGTGCAGCTTCCCCGGAGGCCTAATCGCCCAAGAGGGGGAAAGGCTCCCTCCCAGAGACATCCACCACGGCTGCCGACAGCAGCCCAGAGTGGGACCCTAGGGCCCAGCCCATGGGGAAGTCGTAAGTATACAGAATCCGAACTCACGTATGCGTCCGGGATTGTTTTTGGATTTATCAGTTTTAACTATTGCCGTATTTTGCATAGCCCGATGAGGTCTCGTGCCGGACAGTCCACATCGGAGGATTCGCTGGGCTCAGACGCCTTGGCAAGTGAGACGCCTCTGCAGGCCCCTTCCCCAAAGTCCAGGCGCGACACTGAGGTGTCATCCCGACAGGACCCGGACCAGGGAGGACATATCCCCGTTGCCGGGCACATGGGGGCGGATAAGGCCCCTGGGACCTCTAAGGTTCCGGAGGCGAGCAGACAGCCACCTTTGATGGTGGGAGGCCTGCCTACCCCACCGGCATCCTCTGTTCAAGCAGAGCTGCCCGGCGGTCTACCGATAACATTGAAGAACGCATCTATCGTCGATGAGCACCGCACTCTCATGGGTGCGGTGGTTGAGAAGATTCAGTCCACCGAAAGCGGGCTGAATGAGTCCTGCTTTGGCCTTATAAAGGCCTTTGAGGTATGTTTCCTAAGGAACCTTTGAGGAATTGTCATAATAGGAGTAGTAGCCCCTGATACGCTGTCCGACAGAGAAGACTGAGCTGGGCAGGGGATCAAACCAACTGCTTTCGCAGGAGTTTATGCGAATGACGTATACCCTTTTATGTGAAAATAGGCTTCTGCCGAGAGGACGGACGCTTATGATGCGGAAGTGTCCGAACTGAAGCATAGCCTTGCATGGGCCGAGGAAGAACTCGGCCGTGTGAAGAAGCAACTGGAAGACAAGCAAGGTATGTTGGAAACATTTGTCGTGAAGTTGGCATGAATGAATAGTTGTGCATTTTAATAAATATTTGTATTGTATGCTCTAGGAGCTGGTGCCAAATACAAGGTGCTAAAGAAAGCTTTGGCTGACGCCAACAAGAAGGCTGAGGCCGAACAGGCGCTTCATGAAAAACACGAGGCCAGGGTCATCGCAGCTAAGTGAGAGCTCCAGGCGGCTGTGAAGAAAAGCGAGGGCTTGGAGTAGAGTCTAATAGGGAAAGAATCCGAACTCGCCAAGCTCTCGAGGCTGCAGAAGGTGCTCGGGAAGAAGCCCGAGGTGCTGTGCGGGACATTCAGGAGGCCCGGAAAGTTGCGGCTGGTAAGGCCTTCTGTATTCTTAGCTCTTTGTATAAGATAATGGGAAGAATCCTAAGCGGCAAGCTGAATTCTTATTCTTCCAAGGGCTTTTGCGGATCTTCCTCGCAGCATATTAGATGCCGCCCAATTCTACTGCACCGAGGAGAAGAAGTCTGCGGAGAGGGATTTCTGGTCGCAGTATTTGGCGCCAAACTATCTGGTGCCATTTATCGATCAGCTGAAACAGCTGGTCGAACTGCACTAGGCGGCCGAACTAGCCATGAAGGACTTAGTTGTCCGGCTGTGGCCTGCAGAGCCGATTCCAAGCAGTTACTTCGGACTCGTCAAGCGGATTGTGGGCGCCAGTCCTCGGCTTGATGCTATCAAGCGATCAGTCTGTATAGAAGGCGCGCGCATGGCGTTTGCCCGTGCAAAAGTGCATTGGGGGAAGCTTGACGCGGAGAAGCTGATGACTGAAGGACCGTCGGAGGGTAAGGAGCACCGCAAGCCCAAGCTTTACTATGAAAGTGTACTGAAAGGGGCCCGCCTTGCAGCGGACAAGTGTGCCACAGACATTATATTTCCCTGAGGGCATTTGTGCCACTTTTTTTAATGTGGGATAATGGCAGTTTTATTATATATTGCATGTTTTGCTTAAACATATGTTCTTCCTATGCGGCTGTTTATTGTATGTACATCCTGAGAGTTGGCCAGTCGTCGGCTTCTGTCCCCACGCAGAAAGGAATACGGGGGTGTTCGGGGTATATCCGAACACTCTTTATCCCATAGTTGGGTCCGTTGAAGGAGGTGTTTCTCACTGTGAACCAGGCAATCGGACTATACGGCTTTATTACTCCCACTTAGCCATAGGAATTCGAGTATGGTCGGTGCAGCCCTAGTATTCGGAAGGCCGAACTAGGGGCTCTATTGGCGCCTGATCGGAGGACCGATCCGTCGCACTCTGCATTTATGATGGTGTTGTGCGGAATAAATCTTTAAGGATTGTATAACCTCTCGAATAGCTGACCAGCTCTCGCTGTATCATGACAGTCGGTTTTCGGCTTTCTCTACTGAGGTGCTCGTCCGGCAGAACCGGGACACAATCGCAATAGTTCTCCCAGCGCTACCTTAGCCGACGGAACGGAACGTAAGGTACCAAAACATGGGAGCCGAGCAAACCCAACCAATGACCCAAGACATGATTCGGAGCTAATGCATATAGTGCTATAAGTTCAGGGTGCCGAGCGACCGAAAAAGGTGGTCGGACTTGATTGGTGTATTGTGCAGTCCCTGGCATAACCGGGCGTAGTACGAAGCATGGCTGCCATATTTGGCAAAGAGGCATCGGCGATGCACGCCGACTGATAAGTGTATCCATTGTAGTAGTATGATGTGTCTATGCATATGGGTACGATGTATGAGAGGGGGTGTTTTTGGCGAAACCTGTGATGGCTGGACTGGCGGGGGTTGTGAGTGGATCAAAGGTGAATCCGAACTGCCTTCTACCTGCATATTCCCACCATCGAGTGTTTGGGCTGATTCCGCACCGTCCATCCTGTTCTACGTCAAAGTTAGTTTGTAAAGGAAAATGCTATGAGGTAGCCGAGCGTCCTCTTGTGGTTGGTCTAAGGGTTTCTGATCGGACCCTGGTGAACCCAGCCGTTACACCATGAAATAGCGCGGACTCCTCAGTTGGTGTCCGGATAGTTGGCTGTCATATCAAAATTTTGATAGGCATGCACGACTCGCTACTCCGGCAGCTGTGTGGTTTCCGCTTCTAAGTGCGTAGTTTGGCCTTGCCTATGGGTGTGATTATATCACACGGCTTAGGCCTGATGGAATGCCACGTGGAATCTAGCCGACGTGGTTCGTCCTGTTGTCACATGGTTAATTACCGCATGAGGGGAGGTTGCCGAAGAATTAATCTTTGGCATGGCATTTTTTGTTGATCCGAGGACAACCGTTAGAATGGTGGGCCAATAGATTTGGCCTTTACACCTGGCATCTTTTGAAAAGATGTTTATTTTTGGTTTCATACCAGCGAGGGCTTTATGTATTATAGAGCCCCCGGACTACTTGGTCTAGTAGTACGGCAATTAAATTGCTGTGCTTGGTGTGATCGGGGGCGATCCGCCATACTATTATACTCTGGGGGTCTCTTTGACTAGACGCCTCCTATCATTGTTTCCAGCATACGACCAACCGCTTTTTTGGAGGATCCGGCATTCTCTATTGGTATGCTCCGCCTTCCTTCTAGGAGTACCATGAATTTCACATGGTTGATCGAGTATGTGGCTCGAGCTGAATAGGCTTGAGCTGCTCCTTGTCCGTTGACCGGACCGAGAGTTGATGGACTTGGCACTAGTTTCCTTTACTTGCCGTTTATGACCATTGCGCCAAGGCCTGAGGGTGCCTCTTCGTGTATCCTTTTTGCTGTCTTGGGCCATGATGATGTGCGGACGTCGGGGTTTATGCCTTGGGTTCTCCTGCTTAGGCTGAGGTAGCCGATTGTGTGGTTCATGGCTTTTGCTGGGGTTTTTGAGTCCGTACTTTTCGGTGGCCAGTACCTTGGCCCACCTATCCGTTAGCAAGTCTTGGTTGGCTTTAAGCTGCTCTTGCTTCCTTTGCAGGCTCCTTGCCGTGGCCATGAGTCATCGCTTGAAGAGAACTTGTTCCACTAGATATTCTGGTACACCGAATTCATCATTGCCAAGGCTTGCCTCGTCGTCGGAGGGGGGGTGTATGGTCATCCCTCTCCAAGTATCCCATCATGACCAGTCCGGCCTACTTGAAGATAGGCCGATCAGGGCTGTATTCCTCTTTGGCGTCATCCGGATTGCTTTCGTCTCCGGGGCCGGTGTTGGTATGGCGGGGCTTGGGGCGGCGCCGAGAGCGTCCATGCTTTGCTTTTTCTTTGGAGGGTATATCCTCCGTTGCCTCATCGCCATTGGTTTTCTTCGGAGTGCCCACCATATATATATCGTATGAGGAGGTGGCCGTCCACCACTCTGTGAGCAGTCACTCCTGTGATTCTCCTGCATCGTCGTCCATACCGTCGATGTCTTCAGAGTCGAAGTCAAGCACGTCGATTAAATCATCGACCGTGGCAATGAAGTGGGTGGTGGGTGGGAAACGAATTCCGTCGTCATCTTCTTTCCACTCAAGCCGGACAAAGTTCAGCCTCGAGCCTCCCGACAAAGAGAAAGATTTTAGTGAATTCAGCATGTCGCCAAAGGGCGAGTGCTGAAAGATGTCCGCAGCGATAAACTCCATTACTGGAGCCCAGTCTGGCTCGGCTGGCTCAAGGGTCTGCAGACCGGAACCAACAACCGGATGAGAGTTCGGGGGCCTGGAGTCACAGGCTTCCTCAAAAGTGAGGCCTGTGTTCGGCTCCATCGCCGATGAGGGTACGGCCTGCGGGGTGGGGTCCAGCCCTCCGTCCTTGGGCAACGCAACCTGCCCTGGATTTAGATCCGAGGCTTCTGTCGGGGTGATATCCCGAGCATCATCTAACAGCAGGTCTAAGCCGTGCTCATCGTGACTGTTCGGCTCTCCTGGCGCAGGCCCGAATCTGTCGAAGATCAAGTCCCCGCGAATATCCACCGTGTAGTTCAAGTTTCTGAACCTGACCTGGTGGCCGGGGGACAAGCTGTCGATCTACTCAAGATGGCCAAGCGAATTGGCCCGCAGCGCAAAGCCGCCGAACATGAAGATCTGTCCGGGAAGAAAAGTCTCACCTTGGACCATGTTGTTGACGATTGGAGGTGCCATCAAGCTCTGTAGCGACGGCACATCGTAACTCTCAATGAAAGCACCAATGTCGGTGTCAGAACCGGCGGATCTCGGGTAGGGGGTCCCGATCTGTGCGTCAAGGCTGATGGTAACAAGAAGCAAGGGACACAGGTGTTTACCCAGGTTCGGGCCCTCTCGATGGAGGTAAAACCCTACTTCCTGCTTGATTAATATTGATGATATGGGTAGTACAAGAGTAGATCTACCACGAGATCATAGAGGCTATACCGTAAGAGCTAGCCTATGATGGTATGATTGTAATTGTGATCGGCCTTCTAAGGACCAACCTCTCCGATTTATATAGACACCAGAGAGGGCTAGGGTTTACATGGAGTCGGTTACAAGAAAGGAAATATAATATCCGGATCGCCAAGCTTGCCTTCCACGCAAAGGAGAGTCCCATCCGGACACGGGCCGAAGCCTTGAGTCTTGTATCTTCACGCTTCAATAGTCCGGACGTTGTACACAGCCCGGCTATCCGGATACCCCCTTTTCCAGGACTCCCTCAGCCGGATTGCTAATCGCGCTCTTGGCGTGCCTGATGATCCTGTTGCGGGGTGCTCTGGACTCGCTTGACGGTGCTTGAGGTTGTCGTCGCCGGATTGGTGGTTTGCCGGAGGAGGCCGCATTGTACTTCTGCTGCGAGGGCTGCAGTATGCTCTTCTGTACGGAGAGAGTGGTCCATGTTTCCATTGACTATTATGACCCCGCGCGGGCCTGGCATCTTGAGTTTGAGGTATGCATAATGTGCTACCGCATTCAATCTAGCGAATGCGGTTCGTCCAAGCACTGCGTGGTAACCACTATGGAAAGGGACAATATCGAAGATCTCTTCACTTCGGAAGTTGTCCGAAGATCCGAGGACCACTTCCAATGTTATGGAGCCCGTACAGCGGGCCTCTACTCTAGGAATTACACCTTTAAAGGTGGTTTTGGTGGGCTTAATCCTTGAGGGGTCGATGCCCATTTTGCGCAATGTGTCCTGATAAAGCAGGTTCAGGCTACTGCCGCCGTCCATAAGGACTCGCGTGAGGTGGAATCTGTCGATGATTGGGTCTAAGACCAATGCGGCTGAGCCGCCGTGATGGATGCTAGTAGGATGATCCCTACGATCAAAGGTGATCGGACAAGCTGACCATGGGTTGAACTTGGGGGCGACTGGCTCCATCGCGTAGACGTCCCGTAGTGCTTGCTTCCGTTCCTGCTCAGGGATGTGAGTGGGGTAGATCATGTTGACCGTTTTCACCTGGGGGGGATTTCTTTTGTCCCCCCGTGTTCGGACGTCAGGGCTCCTCGTCATCGTCGCTGTGCAGCCCCTTCTCCTTGTTTTCGGCGTTTATTTTGCCGGCCTGTTTGAATACCCAGCAGTCTCTATTGGTGTGGTTGGCTGGCTTGTCCGGGGTGCCATGAATTTGGCACAAGTGCTCCAGTATACGGTCCAGACTGGATGGTCCTTGATTGTTTCTTTTGAATGGCTTCTTCCGCTGACCGGACTTGGATCCGCTGAATCCGGCGTTTACTGCCATGTCTTCAGTGTTGTCGCCATTGTTCTGTCGCTTATGTCTGTTGCGTTGTGGCTTGCCGTTGTTGTCGCGGACATCTGACGTGCCGGAATGTGGCGTGGTGCCACTGCGAGCCAACCAGCTGTCCTCTCCTGCGCAAAAGCGGGTCATTAGTGTTGTGAGGGCTGCCATGGACTTGGGCTTTTCCTGGCCGAGGTGTCGAGCGAGCCACTCATCACGGGTATTATGCTTAAAAGCCGCCAGGGCTTCGGCGTCCGGATAGTCGACTATTTGGTTCTTTTTAGTTAGGAACCGAGTCCAGAATTTCCTGGCTGACTCTCCGGGCTGTTGAGTAATGTGGCGCAGGTCATCGGCGTCCGGTGGTCGCACATATGTGCCCTAGAAGTTGTCGAGGAATGCGTCTTCCAGGTTTTCCCAACTGCCAATGGAATTTGCTGGCAGGCTATTTAGCCAGTGCCGGGCTGGCCCTTTGAGCTTAAGGGGAAGATACTTGATGGCGTGTAGATCGTCTCCGCAGGCCATGTGAATGTGGAGAAGGAAATCTTTGATCCATACTGCGGGGTCTGTTGTGCCATTGTATGATTCGATGTTTACGGGTTTGAACCCTTCTGGGAATTCATGATCCATCACTTCATCAGTGAAGCAGAGGGGGTGTGTGGCGCCTTTGTGCCGGGCTATGTGGCTATGCAGTTCGAATTGGTCTGGGTTGCTGTGTTCGGCCCGGCCAGACTTGTTGATGATGTATCCGGCGTGACGGTCATCGTCGCGCGCTGGGGCGCGCCCCCGCGATTCGTAGATCGATCTTGGCTGTCCTGCTTTGTTTTCCAGAATATCTTGCAGGTCTTGCCTATTGCCTCGGGCTGTAGTGTATTGGCATGGGGGTGCGAGCTGGTATTCGGGCTAATATCCCATTTTATCCCGGCCACGGGGTGGCCAGTCAGCCATTTGGCGCTCGAGTTCGTATTCCTCGGCTACTAGGACTTCAGTCCATCTATCTGTGAGCAGGTCTTGATCAGCCTGGAGTTGCTGTTGCTTCTTCTTTAGGCTCCTCGCAGTGGCAATAAGCCGGCGTTTGAAGCACTCCTGCTCCACGGGATCCTCAGGCACGCCGAACTCGTCGTCGCCGAGGCTAATCTCGTCTTCGGAGGGGGGCATATAGTTGTCCTCCTCTGGGTATCCGTCAGTCGCCTGTTCGTCTATGCTGACCTGCTCATCCTCCTGTTCGGCCTGCTCGAAGGCGGGCTAGTCAGGGTTGCATTCCTCTTCGGCACCATCCGGATTGCTTTCCTCTTCGAGGCCAGTATTGCTGTGGCGGGGCTTGGAGCGGCGCCGACGACGCGCATGCTTTGCTTTTCTCCCTGAGGGGTTATCCTCCGTTGCCTTGTCGCCATTGGTTTCCTTCGGAGTGTCCACCATGTATATGTCGTATGAGGAGGTGGCCGTCCACCGCCCTGTGAGTGGTGGCTCCTATAATTCTCCTGCATCGTCATCCATACCGTCGATGTCTTCGGAGTCGAAGTCAAGCACGTCGGGTAAATCATCGACCGTGGCAATGAAGTGGGTGGTGGGTGGGCAGCAAATTCCTTCGTCGCCTTCTTCCCACTCAAGCCGGACATAGTTCGGCCCAGAGCCTCCTGACAAAGAGAGAGAGACTTTAATGAGTTCATCATGTTGCCAAAGGGCGAGTGCTAGAAGATGTCCGCAGCGGTAAACTCCATTACCGGAGCCCAACCTGGCTCGGCTGGCTCGAGGGTGCGCGAACCGGAACTAACAACCGGATGCGAGTCCGGGGCCCAGGGTTACAGGCTTCCACAGCGGTGAGACCTGTGTTCGACTCCACCGCTGATGACTGTGCGGCCTGCGGGCTGGGGTCCACCCCTCCGTCCTTGGGCAACGCAACCTGCTCCGGATTTAGATCCGAGGCTACTGCAGGGGTGATATCCCGAGCTTCGTCCGACAGCAGGTCTAAGCCGTGCTCATCGTGACTGTTCGGTGCTCCTGGCGCAGGCCTAAATCCGTCAAAGATCAAGTCTCCGCGAATATCCGCCGTGTAGTTCAAGTTTCCAAACCTGACCTGGTGGCTGGGGGCATAGCTATCGATCTGCTCCAGATGGCCAAGCAAATTGGCCCGCAGTGCGAAGCCACCGAACATGAAGATTTGTCCGGGGAGAAAAGTCTCCCCCTGGACTGTGTTGTTGACGATTGAAGGCGCCATCAAGCCCTGCAGTGACGACACCGAGGAACTCTCAATGAAAGCACCAATGTCGGTGTCAAAACCGGCGGATCTCGGGTAGGGGGTCCCAATCTGTGCGTCTTAGGCTGATGGTAAGAGGAAGCGAAGGACACAATGTTTACCCAGGTTCGGGCGCTCTCAATGGAGGTAAAACCATACTTCCTGCTTGATTAATATTGAAGATATGAGTATTACAAGAGTAGATCTACCACGAGATCGCAGATGCTAAACCCTAAAGGCTAGCCTATGATGGTATGATTGTACTTGTGATCGACCTTCTAAGGACCAACCTCTCCGATTTATATAGACACCGGAGAGGGCTAGGGTTTACATGTAGTCGGTTACAATGAAGGAAACACAATATCCGGATCACCAAGCTTGCCTTCCACGCAAAGGAGAGTCCCATCCGGACACGGGCCGAAGTCTTGACTCTTGTATATTCACGCTTCAATAGTCCGGACGATGTATACAGTCCGGCTGTCCGGATACCCCTTAATCCAGGACTCCCTCAGGGGGGCGAACCCCTCTTTCCCTTCCCCACTCGGCCCCCTTCCATGGGGGCAACCCTTGTGGGCTGGTGTGCTACCCTCTTATGGCCCATATAGCCCATATCTTCCTCCGGGGGTTCCAGTAACCCCCCGGTACTCCAATAAATACCCAATACACTCCGGAAAACTTCTGGTGTCCGAATACTATCATCATATATATCAATCTTTACCTCTCAGCCATTTCGAGACTCCTCGTCATATCCGTGATCTCATCTGGGACTCTGAACAACATTCGGTCACCAAATCACATAACTCATATAATACAATATCGTGATCGAACGCTAAGCGTGCGGACCCAACAGGTTCAAGAACTATGTACACATGACTGAGACACCTCTACAGTCAATAACCAGTAGTGGAACCTGGATGCTTATATTGGCTCCTACATATTCTACGAAGATCTTTATCGGTCGAACCGTTATGACAACATATGTTACTCCCTTTGTCCATTGGTATGTTACTTGCCCGAGATTCGATCGTCGGTATCTTCATACCTAGTTCAATCTCGTTACTGGTAAGTCTCTTTACTTGTTCCATAATGCATCATCCTACAACTAACTCATTAGTCACTTTGCGTGCAAGGCTTCTTATGATGTGCATTACCGAGGGGGCCTAGAGATACCTCTCTGATACCCAGAGTAACAAATCCTAATCTCGATCTATACCAACCCAACAATCACCTTCAGAGACACCTATAGAGCACCTTTATAATCACCCTTTTACGTTGTGATGTTTGATAGCACATAAGGCATTCCTCCAGTATCCGGAAGTTGCATAATCTCATAGTTGAAGGAATATGTATTTGACATGAAGAAAGAAATATCAATAAAATTGAACGATCATAATGCTAAGCTAACGAATGGGTCTTGTCCATCACATCATTCTCCTAATGATGTGATCCCGTTCATCAAATGACAACACATGTCTATGGTTAGGAAACTTAACCATCTTTGGTTAACGAGCTAGTGTAGTAGAGGCTTACTAGGGACACGGTGTTTTGTCTATGTATTCACACATGTATCAAGTTTCCGGTTAATACAATTCTAGCATGAATAATAAACATTTATCATGATATAAAGAAACACAAAATAAGAACTTTATTATTGCCTCTAGGGCATATTTCCTTTAGTCTCCCACTTGCATTAGAGTCAATAATCTAGTTCACATCGCCATGCGATTTAACACCAATAGTTCACATGTTTATGTTATTAACACCCATAGTTCACATCGCCATGTAACCAACAACCAAAGGGTTTACTAGAGTCAACAATCTAGTTCACATCGCTATGTGATTAAAACCCAAAGAGTACTAAGGTGTGATCATGTTTTGCTTGTGAGAGAAGTTTAGTCAACGGGCTGCCACATTCAAATCTATATGTATTTTGCAAATTTCTATGTCTACAATTATATGCATGGAGCTACTCTAGCTAATTGCTCCCACATTCCATACGTATCTAGATTGAGACTTAGAGTCATCTAGATCAGTGTCAAAGCTTGCATCGACGTAACTCTTTACGATGAACTCTTTATCACTTCCATAACCGAGAAATATTTCCTTAGTCCTCTTTAAGGTAACTAAGGATAACTTTGACCGTTGTCCAGTGATCTATTCTTGGATCACTATTGTACCCCCTTGCCAAACTCATGGCAAGGTACACAACATGTTTGGTACACAGCATGGCATACTTTATAGAACCTATGGCTGAGGTATAGGGAATGACTTTCATTCTCTCTTTATCTTCTGCCGTGGTCGGTTTTGAGTCTTTACTCAACTTCACACCTTACAATATAGGCAAGAACTCCTTCTTTGACTGATCCATTTTGAACTCCTTCAAAATCTTGTCAAGGTATGTACTTATTGAAAGTCTTATCAAGCATCTTGATCTATCTCTATAGATTTTGATTCCCAATATGTAAGCAGCTTCACCGAGGTCTTTCATTGAAAAATTCTTATTCAAATATCCTTTTATGCTATCCAGAAATTCTATATCATTTCCAATCAACAATATGTCATCCACATATAATATCAGAAATGCTACAGAGCTCCCACTCACTTTCTGGTAAATACATGCTTCACTGAAAGTCTGTATAAAACCATATGCTTTGATCATAGTCAACTCCTTGAAATGCGGCAATTGCTAACATGATTCAGATAGACTTGAGCATCGCTACGAGTGAGAAAGTCTCATCGTAGTCAACTCCTTGAACTTGTCGAAAACCTTTTGCGACAAGTCGAGCTTTATAGACAGTAACATTACCGTCAGCGTCAGTCTTCTTCTTGAAGATCCATTTATTCTCTATGGCTCACCGATCATTGGACAAATCCACCAAAGTCCACACTTTGGCCTCATACATGGATCCTATCTCAGATTTCCTGGCCTTAAGCCATTTATCGTAATCTGGGCTAATCATAGCTTCTTCATAGTTCGTAGGTTCGCCATGGTCTAGTAACATGACTCTAGTGTCGATCGTGTTCTGGTTGACCTACGAGGTTCGGTAGTAACTTGATCTGAAGTTGCATGATCATCAGCATTAGCTTCCTCTCTAGTTGGTAGGCATCACGGGAACGAATCTCTCTGATGAGCTACTTTCCAAATTGAGAGAAGGTACAATTACCTCATCAAGTTCTACTTTCCTCCCACTCACTTCTTTTGAGAGAAACTCCTTCTCTAGGAAGGTTCCATTCTTGGCAACAAAGATCTTGCCTTCGGATTGGTCGTAGAAGGTGTAACCAATTGTTTCCTTAGGGTATCCTATGAAGACGCACTTCCCCAATTTGGGTTCGAGCTTATCAGGATGAAGCCTTTTGACATAAGTGTCGCAACCCCTAACTTTAAGAAATGACAGCTTAGGTTTATTGCCAAACCACAGTTCATACAGTGTCATCTCAACGGATTTAGACGGTGCCCTATTTAACGTGAATGCAGCTGTCTCTAGTGCATAACCTCAAAATGATAGTGGTAAATCGGTAAGAGATGTCATATATCGCACCATATCTAAAGTACGGTTACGACATTCGGACACACCATTGCACTATGGTGTTCCAGGTGGTGTGAGTTGTGAAACTATTCCACATTGTTTTAAATGAAGGCCAAACTCATAACTCAAATATTCGCCTCCACGATTAGATCGTAGAAACTTTATTTTCTTGTTATGATGATTCTCCACTTCTCTCTGAAATTCTTTGAACTTTTAAAATGTTTCAGACTTGTGTTTCATTAAGTAGATATACCCATATCTGCTCAAATCATCTGTGAAGGTTAGAAAATAACGATACCCACCGCGTGCCTCAACACTCATCAGACCGCATACATCGGTATGTATTATTTCCAATAAGTCACTGGCTCACTTCATTGTTCCAGAGAACAGAGTTCTAGTCATCTTGCCCATGAGGCATGGTTCGCAAGTATCAAATGGTTCATAATCAAGTGATTCCTAAAGTCCATCTGCATGGAGTTTCTTCATGCGCTTTACACCAATATGACCTAAACTGCAGTGCCACAAATATGTTGCACTATCATTATCATCTTTGCATCTTCTCGCATCAATATTATGAATATGTGTATCACTATGACCGAGATTCAGAAAACCATTAACATTGGGTGTATGACCATAGAAGGTTCTATTCGTGTAAACGGAATAACAATTATTCTTTGTCTTAAATGAATAATCGTATTGCAATAAACACAATTCTATCTTGTTCATGCTCAACGCAAACACCAAATAACATTTATTTAGGTTCAACACTAATCCCAAAAGTATAGGGAGTGTGTGATGATGATCATATCAATCTTGGAACCACTTCCAACACACATCGTCACTTCACCCTCAACTAATCTCCATTTATTCTGTAACTACTGTTTCGAGTTACTAATCTTAGCAACCGAGTGGGTATCAAATACCCAGAGGCTACTATGAGCACTAGTAAGGTACACATCAATAACATGTATATCAAATATACCTTTGTTCACTTTGCCATCCTACTTATCCGCCAAATATTTGGGGTAGTTCCGCTTCCAGTGACCATTTCCTTTGCTGTAGAAACACTCAGTTTCAGGCTTAGGTCTAGCTTTGGGCTTCTTCATGGGAGTGACAACTTGCTTGCCATTCTTCGTGAAGTTCCCTTTCTTTCCCTTGCCCTTTTTCTTGAAACTAGTGGTGTTGTTAACCATCAACACCCGATGCTCTTTCTTGATTTCTACCTTCGCCGATTTCAGCATAATGAAAAATTCGGGAATCGTTTTTGTCATCCCTTACATATTGTAGTTCATCACGAAGTTCTAATAGCTTAGTGATAGTGACTAGAGAACTCTGTCAATCACTATCTTATCTGGAAGATTAACTCCCACTTGATTCAAGCTATTGTAGTACCCAGCCATTCTGAGCACATGCTCACTAGATGAGCTATTCTCCTCCATGTTGTAGGCAAAGTGATTGTCAGAGGTCTCATACCTCTCGACACGGGCATGAGTCTGAAATACCAATTTTGGCTCTTGGAACATCTCATATGCTCTGTGGCATTCAAAATGGTTTTTGAAGTCCCGGTTCTAATCCATAAAGCATGGTGTACTAAACTAGCAAGTAGTCATCATATCAAGCTTGCCAAACATTCATAACGTCTGCATCTGCTCCTGTAATAGGTTTGCCACCTAGCGGTGCATCAAGGACATAATTCTTCTATGCAGCAATGAGAATAATCCTCAGATCACAGACCCAGTACGCATCATTGCTACTATCATCTTTCAACTTAGTTTTCTCTAGGAACATATGAAAAAAAATAATGGAGCTATAACGCGAATTATTGATCTACAACATAATTTGCAAATACTATCAGGACTAAGTTCATGATAAATTAAAGTTCTATTAATCAAATTACTTAGGAACTCCCACTTAAACTCACATCCCTCAGGTCATCTAAGTGTAACGTGATCCAAATCAACTAAACCATGCCCGATCATCACGTGAGATGGAGTAATCATCAATGGTGAACACTCTGTTGATCATATCTACTATATGATTCACGTTTGACCTTTCAATCTCTAGTGTTCCGAGGCCATGTCTAGACATGCTAGGCTCGTCAAGTTTAACCCGAGTATTCCGCATGTGCAAAACTATCTTGCACCCATTGTATGTGAACATAGAGCGTATCAAACCCGATCATCACATGGTGTCTCAACACGATGAACTGTCGCAACGGTGCATACTCAGGGAGAACACTTATACCTTGAAATTTAGTTATGGGATCATCTTATAATGCAACCGTCGTACTAAGCAAAATAAGATGCATAAAAGATAAACATCACATGCAATCAATATATGTGACATAATATGGCCATCATCATCTTGTGCTTTTGATCTCCATCTCCAAAGTATCATCATGATCTCCATTGTCAACGGCTCAACACCTTGATCTCCATCGTTGCATCATCGCCGTCTCGCCAACTATTGCTTCTACAACTATTGCTGCCGCATAGTGATACAGTAAAGCAATTTACATGGCGTTTGCATTAAATACAATAAAGAGACAACCATAAGGCTCCTGCCGATTGCCGATAAATTTTACAAAACATGACCATCTCATACAATAAGGTATATCACATCATATCTTGACCATATCACATCACAACATGCCCTGCAAAAACAAGTTAGACGTCCTACTTTGTTGTTGCAATTTTTACGTGGCTGCTACGGGCTTCTGTCAAGAACCGTTCTTACCTACAACACAAAAATCACAACGGTGATTTATCAAGTTTGTTGTTTTAACCTTCAACAAGGACCGGCCGCAGCCAAATTTGATTCAACTAAAGTAGGAGAAACAGACACCCGCCAGCCACCTTTATGCAAAACTAGTTGCATGTCTGTCGGTGGAACCGGTCTCATGAATGTGGTCATGTAAGGTTGGTCTGGGCCGCTTCATCCAACAATATCGTTGAATCAAAATAAGACATTGGTGTTAAGCAATATGACTATCACCGCCCACAACATGAGAGGGGGAGAATGTGTCTACCTATCCTCGTAGACTGTAAGTGGAAGCGTTTGACAACGCGGTTGATGTAGTCGAACTTCTTCTAGCTTCGACCGAGCAAGTACAAAATGTATGACACCTTCGAGTTCTGCACACATTTAGCTCGATGACGTCCCTCGGCCTCTTGATCCAGCAAGGTGTCGAGGAAGTAGATGAGTTCCGTCAGCACGACGGCGTGGTGACAGTGATGGTCAAGCACTGCGAGAATATGACGGGGGGTGTAAACTGTGGAGGGGGCGCCGCACATGGCTAACAATAGATGTTGTATGTTCTAGGCGCCCCTCCCCACGTATATATGGGTGGGAGGGGTAGGGGAGCAGCAAGGGTGCGCCCCAAGTAAGTGGAATCCTACTTGGGGTCCTCCCCAATTCGTCCTCCCAGCTTCCATATTCCCGCACTCGGCCTCCTTCCATGGGGGGAGGCGCCACCCCTTGTGGGCTGGTGTGTTGGGGAACGAAGTAATTTCAAAAAAATTCCTACGATCACACGAGATCTATCTAGGTGATGCATAGCAACGAGGGGGAGAGTGTGTCCACGTACCCTCATAGACCGAAAGCGGAAGCATTATGTAACGCGGTTGATGTAGTTGAACGTCTTCACGATCCAACCGATCAAGTACCGAACGCACGGCACCTCCGCAATATGCACACGTTCAACTCAGTGATGTCCCTCGAACTCTAGATCCAGCTGAGGCCGAGGGAGAGTTCTGTCAGCACGACGACATGGTGACGGTGATGATGAAGTTACCGGCGCAGGGCTTTGCTTAAGCACTACGGTGATATGACCGAGGTGGAAAACTATGGAGGAGGGCACTGCACACGACTAAAGATTAACTTGTGTGCCTATGGGGTGCCCCCCTCCCCTGGAAATTAAAGAGAGGGGAGGCCGGCCGGGCCTCCTTGGCGCGCCCCCAAGAGGGGAATCCTACTAGGATTCCAAGTCCTAGTAGGTTTCCACCAAAAGGGAGAGGGGGGAAGGAAGGAGAGGGAGAGGGAGAAGGAAAGGGGGGCGCCGCCCCCCTTCCTAGTCCAATTCGTACTCAAGGGAGAGGGGGCACGTGGCCTGCCCTGGCTGACCCTCTCTCTCTCCACTAAGGCCCATTGAGGCCCATTAGTTCCTCCGGGGGGTTCCGATAACCCTCTAGCACTCCAGTTTTATCCGAAACTTCTCCGAAACACTTCTGGTGTCCGAATATAGTCGTCCAATATATCAATCTTTATGTCTTGACTATTTCAAGACTCCTCGTCACGTCCGTGATCTTATCCGGGAGTGTGAACAACCTTCGGTACATCAAATCACATAAACTCATAATACCAATCGTCATCGAATATTAAGCCTGCGGACCCTACGGGTTTGAGAACTATGTAGACATGACTGAGACATGTCTCTGGTCAAGAACCAATAGCGGAACCTAGATGCTCACATTGGTTCCTACATATTCTACGGAGATCTTTATTAGTCAAATTGCATAATAACATACGTTGTTCCCTTTGTCATCGGTATGTTACTTGTCTGAGATTCAATCGTCGGTATCATCATACCTAGTTCAATCTCGTTACCAGCAAGTCTCTTTACTCGTTCCGTAATACTTCATCCCGCAACTAACTCTTTAGTCAAAATGCTTGCAAGGCTTATAGTGATGAGTATTACCGAGAGGGCCCAGAGATACCTCTCCGAAACACGGAGTGACAAATCCTAATCTTGATCAATGCCAACCCAACAAACACCTTCGGAGACACCTTTAGAGCACCTTTATAATCACCCATTTACGTTGTGGCGTTTGGTAGTGATGTCTACTACACAACCTTCTTCTTGTAGACGTTGTTGGGCCTGCAAGGGCACAGGTTTGTAGGACAGTAGCAAATTTCTCTCAAGTGGATGACCTAAGGTTTATAAATCCGTGGGAGGCTTAGGATGAAGATGGTCTCTCTCAAGCAACCCTGCAACCAAATAACAAAGAGTCTCTTGTGTCCCCAACACACCCAATACAATGGTAAATTGTATAGGTGAACTAGTTTGGCGAAGAGATGGTGATACAAGTGCAATATGGATGGTAGATAAAGGTATTTGTAATCTGAAAATATAAAAACAGCAAGGTAACTAATGATAAAAGTGAGCGTAAACGGTATTGCAATGGTAGGAAACAAGGCCTAGGGTTCATACTTTCACTAGTGCAAGTTCTCTCAACAATAATAACATAGATAGATCATATAACAATCCCTCAACATGCAACAAAGAGTCACTCCAAAGCCACTAATAGCGGATAACAAACGAAGAGATTATGGTAGGGTTCGAAACCATCTCAAAGTTATCCTTTCTGTTCTATCTATTCAAGAGTTCATAGTAAAATAACATAACACTATTCTTTCCGCTCAATCCATCATAGAGTTCATACTAGAATAACACCTTAAGACACAAATCAACCAAAACCCTAATGTCACCTAGATACTCCATTGTCACCTCAAGTATCCATGGGCATGATTATACGATATGCATCACACAATCTCAGATTCATCCAACCAACACAAAGTACTTCAAACAGTGCCCCAAAGTTTCTACCGGAGAGTCAAGAAAATGTGTGCCAACCCTTATGCATAAGTTCATGGGTGGAACCCGCAAGATGGTCACCAAAACATACGTCAAGTGGCACATGATATCCCATTGTCACCACAGATAAACACGACAAGACATACATCAAGTGTTCTCAAATAAAGTCTCAATCCGATAAGATAACTTCAAGAGGGAAACTCAATTCATCACAAGATATTAGAGGGGGTGAAACATCATAAGATCCAACTATAGTAGCAAAGCTTGCAATAAATCAAGATCGTGTGAAGTTGAGAACATGAGAGAGAGAGAGAGATCAAACACATAGCTACTGGTACATACCCTGAGCCTCAAGGGTGAACTACTCCCTCCTCATCATGGAGAGCGCCGGGATGATGAAGATGGCCACCGGTGATGGGTTCCCCCTCCGGCAGGGTGCCGGAACAGGCTCCCAAGAGGTTTTTGGTGGCTACAGAGGCTTGTGGCAGCGGAACTCCTGATCTATCTTCTTATTTGATGTTTTTAGGGTACGTAGGCTTATATAGGCGAAAGATGTCGGTCGGGGGAGCCTCGAGGGGCCCACGAGAGGGTAGGGCGCGCCTAGGGGGTGGGCGCGCCCCCCTGTCTCGTGGCTCCCTTGATGATCCCTTGACTTGCACTCCAAGTCTCCCCGATCATATTCTTCCTAAAAATCACGCTCCCGAAGGTTTCATTCCGTTTGGACTCCGTTTGATATTCCTTTTCTTCAAAATATTGAAACAGGAAATAAAACAACAATATGGGCTGGGCCTCCGGTTAATAGGTTAGTCCCAAAAAATGATATAAATGTGTAAAATAAAGCCCATAAAAATCCCAAAGGGGTAATATAATAGCATGGAACAATCAGAAATTATAGATACGTTGGAGACGTATCAAGCATCCCCAAGCTTAATTCCTGCTCGTCCTCGAGTAGGTAAATGATAAAAAAGAAAATTTTGATGTGGAATGCTACCTACCATAATTCTCAATGTAATTTTCTTTATTGTGGCATGAATGTTCAGATCCAAATGATACAAAATAAAAGTTCATATTAACATGAAAATGGTGATACTTCAAGCATACTAATCAAAGTAATCATGTCTTCTCAAAATAACATGGCCAAAGAAAGTTATCCCTACAAAATCATATAGTCTGGCTGTTGGTCTATCTTCATCAAACAAAGTATTTAATCATGCACAACCCCGATGACAAGCCAAGCAATTGTTTCATACTTTAATAATCTCAAACTCTTTCAACTTTCACGCAATACATGAGCGTGAGCCATGGACATAGCACTATATGTGGAATAGAATGGTGGTTGTGGAGAAAAAAGAGAGAAGATAGTCTCACATCAACCAGGCGTATCAACGGGCTATGGAGACGCCCATTAATATATATCAATGTGAGTGAGTAGGGATTGCCATGCAACAGATGCACTAGAGCTATAAATATATGAAAGCTCAACAAAAGAAACTAAGTGGGTGTGCATCCAACTCGCTTGCTCACGAAGACCTAGGGCATTTTGAGGAAGCCCATCATTGGAATATACAAGCCAAGTTCTATAATGAATAATTCCCACTAGTATATGAAAGCGACAACATATGAGACTCTCTATCATGAAGATCATGGTGCTACTTTGAAGCACAAGTGTGGAAAAAGAGATAGTAGCATTGTCCCTTCTCTCTTTTTCTCTCATTTTATTATTTTTTCTTTCCCCTTTTTTCTTTCACTTTTTTTTCTTTGGCCTTTTTTCCCCTTTTTTTTTCTATTTCTTTTCTTTTTGTAAAGTCCGAAGTCTCATCCCGACTTGTGGGGGAATCATAGTCTTCATCATCCTTTCCTCACTAGGACAATGCTCTAATAATGAAGATCATCACACTTTTATGGATTTACAACTCAAGAATTAAAACTCAAAGCTAGAACAAGATATGACTCTAAATGAATGCCTCCGGCGGTGTACCGGGATACACAATGAATCAAGAGCAATATGTATGAAAATTATGAAGGTGGCCTTGCCACAAATACAATGTCAACTACATGATCATGTAAAGAGCAATATGACAAAAGTAATGCGTGTCATATGAACGAAACAGTGGAAAGTTGCATGGCAATATATCTCGGAATGGCTATGGAAATGCCATAATAGGTAGGTATGGTGGCTGTTTTGAGGAAGGTATATGGTGGGTGTATGGTACCGGCAAAAGTTGCGCGGCACAAGAGAGGCTAGCAATGGTGGAAGGGTGAGGGTGCGTATAATCCATGGACTCAACATTAGTCAAAAGAACTAATATACTTATTGCAAAAATCTACTAGTTATCAAAAAAAAAGTATTACACGCATGATCCTAGGGGGATAGATTGGTAGGAAAAGACCATCGCTCGTCCCTGACCGCCACTCATAAGGAAGACAATCAATAAATAAAATTGTTCTCCAACTTCATCACAAAGAGGTTCACCATACGTGCATGCTATGGGAATCACAAACCTCAACACAAGCATTTTTCATAATCACCTCAACTAGCATGACTTTAATATCACTACCTCCATATCTCAAAACAATTATCAATTATCAAATTGATCATAGCATCCAATTCACTTTCTATGATAGTTTTTATTATACCCAACTTGGATGCTCATCATTCTTGGACCAACTTTATAACCATAACAAATACCATGCTGTTCTAAAAGACTCTCAAAATAATATAAGTGAAGCATGAGAGACTAGCAATTTCTACAAAATATAACCACCGTTGTGCTCTAAAAGATATAAGTGATGCACTAGAGCAAATGACAAACTACTCCGAAAGATATAAGTGAAGATCAATGAGTAGTCGAATAATTGTGCAACTATGTGAAGACTATCTAACATTAAGGAATTTCAGATCTTGGTATTGTATTCAAACAGCAAGCAAAACAAAATATAATGACATTGCAAGGATAGCACAACTCATGTGAAGAAGCAAAAACTTAGGCTCAACCGATACTAACCGATAGTTGTTGAAGAAGAATGGTGGGATGCCTAGCGGGGCATCCCCAAGCTTAGATGCTTGAGACTTCTTGAAATATTATCTTGGGGTGCCTTGGGAATCCCCAAGCTTGAACTTTTGTGTCTTCTTAATTCCTCAGATATAACGGTTTCTCTTTTTATCAAAAGCTTCATCCACACCAAACTCAACAAGAACTCGTGAGATAGGTTAGTATAAACCAATGCAAAACCTTATCATTTTCTACTGTAACAAATTACTAAAATTATTATTCAACATTGAATACTAAATGCCTCTGCATATTTAACACTCCTATTCTCAAATAGAATCATTAAACAAGCAAACATATGCAAACAATGCAAACATAACAGCAATCTGCCCAAACAGTACAGTCTGTAGAGAATGCAAGATTCATCATACTTCCCTAACTCCAAAAATTATGAGAAAAATACTACGCTGTAGAAGATTTATCAGATCTCAATATGCAAAAAGTTTCAACATTATACCATTCTCTGACTTTTCCAAGGAATTTTTTCAACAGCGGTAAACTTTCTGTTTTCAAACAGCAACATGTATACTAGCAAAATAAGCAAGGTAAAGGCTATCCTTGACATTTTTATTGAAACTAAAGGTGCAAAAAATTATTCTAAATAACAGAAATCAAATACTGACAAAATAAAATGACGCTCCAAGAAAAACACATATCATGTTGTGAATAAAAATATAGTTCCAAATAAAGTTACCGATGAACGAAGACGAAAGAGGGGATGCCTTCCGGGGCATCCCCAAGCTTAGGCTTTTGGTTGTCCTTGAATATTACCTTGGGGTGCCTTGGGCATCCCCAAGCTTTGGCTCTTGCCACTCCTTATTCCATAGTCCATCGAATCTTTACCCAAAACTTGAAAACTTCACAACACAAAACTCAACAAAAACCTCGTAAGCTCCGTTAGTATAAGAAAATAAAACCACCACTTAGGTACTGTAATGAACTCATTATATATTCATATTGGTGTAATATCTACTGTATTCCAACTTATCTATGGTTCATACCCTCCGATACTACTCATAGATTCATCAAAATAAGCAAACAACACATAGAAAACAGAATCTGTCAAAAACAGAACAGTCTGTAGTAATCTGTATCAAACGTATACTTATGGAACTCCAAAACTTCTACCAAATTAGGAAGACCTAAGCAATTTTTTTACCAATACAGAGAAAAAAGAATCAGATCAAGAGCACGTTTCTGTGAATTAACAAAACTAATTTACTGGGTGCAAAAGTTTCTGATTCTCAGCAGGATCAACACAACTATCACCGTAAGCTATCCTAAAGGTCTTACTTGGCACTTTATTAAAAAAAGCTATAAAACATGATTATTACAGTAGAATAATCATGTGAACACACAAAAACAGTAAGGATAGATATTGGGTTGTCTCCCAACAAGCGCTTTTCTTTAATGCCTTTCTAGCTAGGCATGATGATGGCAATGATGCTCACATAAAAGATAAGAATTGAAACATAACGGGAGCATCATGAAGCATATGACTAGCACATTTAAGTCTAACCCACTTCCTATGCATAGGGATTTTGTGAGCAAACAACTTATGGGAACAATAATCAACTAGCATAGGAAGGCAAAACAAACATAGCTTCAAGATTTTCAACACATAGGGAGGAAACTTGACATTATTGCAATTCCTACAAGAACATATTCCTCCCTCATAATAGTTTTCAGTAGCATCATGAATGAATTCAACAATATAACCAGCACCTAAAGCATTCTTTTCATGATATACAAGCATAGAAATTTTACTACTCTCCACATAAGCAAAATTCTTCTCATTCGGAATAGTGGGAGTATCATAAGAGACTTGAACACTAAAAATTGTTTCCACATTAAAAGAGTAATGTTCAGAAAAAGGGTAATCATAATCATGACAAGTTTTATAAATATAATCATCACTATTTTTATAGCACAAGTTTCATCACAATAATCATCATAAGTAGCAACTTCGTTCTCATCATAATCGATTGAAACCTCTCCCAAGATAGTGGAATCACTAAATAAAGTTGACACTCTTCCAAATCCACTTTCATATTCATCACAATAAAATTCAACATCCTCCAAAATAGTGGGATCACTACTTCCTAAAGTTGACACTCTTCCAAACCCACGTTCATCAATATAATCATCATAGGTAAGAGGCATGCTATCATCATAACAACTTTGCATATCAAAACTTAGGATGCTAAAAATATCATCTTCATTAAACGTAGCATCCCCAAGCTTGGGACAAACATTAATTTCAGGAAATATATTCTCAAATATTTCATCCTCATCAAACATATCTTCCCCAAGCTTGGGCCTTTTCATATCATAAGCATAATCACTCTCAACATTAATAGTATGGATAGCACCAATAGTATAGCAATTATCATCATCACAATAAGTGGTAGGAGCAACATCATTTGGGATAGATACCTTTCTACCTTTGTTGTTCCTTCTCTTATTTTTCTTCTTCACATTATGTGTGGGTTCAACCTTCCTCTTTGAACTCCTTATTGACGAGATTGGTTGAATAGAAAGCTCCTCCTCGTTACCTGATTCATCATAATAAATAATCGGAGGATATTGGGAAATCTCTTCCCTTTCATTAGTATTCTCATCATCTTATATTTTCTTTCTTTTCTTTAGGTAATTGTCAATATAAGGATTTTCAATGCAATTCACCGCACACTACAAAAAAATCTTCTCTAGATCAATATCAAGGAATTTCTTATGGGCAAATTCTGGACGGTCCTTAATTAAATGTTTCAATTCTTCATAACCCAAAAGCACACTAAGTTCATTGTAATGAGCAAGGGAGATCAAATCATCACAATGTTTGGACACGATTCGATCATGAAACAATTTGCATCGGAGATGTAAATGACCACGTTCATTACAAAGTTCACAAGTACGGCAAAGGAAATTTAAATTTTCAGCACTCACATTTAGCCTATCTTGCAACCATTTAGTTTATAAATGCTTATGCCTCTTGCAATATCTATCTTCCCTATTTGATGTGTACTTGCAAACCCAATCTACTCCACAAAAATCGACATGCTTATAAGAGATATTTTCATAATAACTAGTGCAATCATCATTAGTACTATGGATATTCAAAGAGTTCATACTAACAACATTGCAATCATGCTCATCATTCAAAGATTTAGTGTCAAACATTATATAGATTTCTTCTTCTAGCACTTGAGCACAATTTTCCTTTTCATCATACTCACGAAAGATATTAAAAAGACGAAGCGTACGAGACAAACTCAAATCCATTTTTTTGTAGTTTTTTTATAAACTAAACTAGTGATAAAACAAGAAACAAAAAGATTCGATTGCAAGATCTAAAGATATACCTTCAAGCACTCAACTCCCTGGCAACTTCGCCAGAAAAGAGCTTGATGTCTACTACACAACCTTCTTCTTGTAGACGTTGTTGGGCCTGCAAGTGCACAGGTTTGTAGGATAGTAGCAAATTTCCCTCAAGTGGATGACCTAAGGTTTATCAATCCGTGGGAGGCGTAGGATGAAGATGGTCTCTCTCAAGCAACCCTACAACCAAATAACAAAGAGTCTCTTGTGTCCCCAACACACCCAATACAATAGTAAATTGTATAGGTGCACTAGTTCGGCAAAGAGATGGTGATACAAGTGCAATATGGATGGTTGATAAAGATATTTGTAATCTGAAAATATAAAAACAGCAAGGTAACTAATAATAAAAGTGAGCATAAACGGTATTGCAATGGTAGGAAATAAGGCCTAGGGTTCATACTTTCACTAGTGCAAGTTCTCTCAACAATAATAACATAGATAGATCATATAACAATCCCTCAACATGCAACAAAGAGTCACTCCAAAGCCACTAATAGTGGAGAACAAACGAAGAGATTATGGTAGGGTACGAAACCACCTCAAAGTTATCCTTTCTGTTCTATCTATTCAAGAGTTCGTAGTAAAATAACATAAAGCTATTCTTTCCGCTCAAGCCATCATAGAGTTCATACTAGAATAACACCTTAAGACACAAATCAACCAAAACCCTAATGTCACCTAGATACTCCATTGTCACCTCAAGTATCCATGGGCATGATTATACGATATGCATCACACAATCTCAGATTCATCCAACCAACACAAAGTACTTCAAAGAGTGCCCCAAAGTTTCTACCGGAGAGTCAAGAAAACGTGTGCCAACCCCTATGCATAGGTTCATGGGCGGAACCTGCAAGTTGGTCACCGAAACATACATCAAGTGGCACGTGATATCCCATTGTCATCATAGATAAACACGGCAAGACATACATCAAGTGTTCTCAAATAAAGACTCAATCCGATAAGATAACTTCAAGAGGGAAACTCAATTCATCACAAGAGAGTAGAGGGGGAGAAACATCATAAGATCCAACTATAATAGCAAAGCTCGCGATACATCAAGATCATGTGAAGTCGAGAACACGAGAGAGAGAGAGAGAGATCAAACACATAGCTACTGGTACATACCCTCAGCCCCGAGGGTGAACTACTCCCTCCTCGTCATGGAGAGCGCCGAGATGATGAAGATGGCCACCGGTGATAGGTTCCCCCTCCGGCAGGGTGCCAGAACGGGCTCCCGAGAGGTTTTTGGTGGCTATAGAGGCTTGCAGTGGCGGAACTCCCGGTCTATCTTCTTATTCATTGTTTTTAGGGTACGTAGGCTTATATAGGTGAAAGAAGTCGGTCGGGTAGCCTCAAGGGGCCCACGAGAGGGTAGGGCGCGCCCAGGGGGTGGGCGCGCCCCCTTGTGTCGTGGCTCCCTCGATGATCCCTTGGCTTGCACTCCAAGTCTCCCCGATCATATTCTTCCTAAAAATCACGCTTCCTAAGGTTTCATTCCATTTGGACTCCGTTTGATATTCCTTTTCTTCGAAATACCGAAACAGGCAATAAAACAACAATATGGGCTGGGACTCCGGTTAATAGGTTAGTCCCAAAAATGATATAAATGTGTAAAATAAAGCCCATAAACATCCAAAAGGGGTAATATAGTAGCATGGAACAATCAAAAATTATAGATACGTTGGAGACATATCAGGTAGCACACAAAGTGTTCCTCCGGTATTCGGGAGTTGCATAATCTCATAGTCTGAGGCACTTGCATAAGTCATGAAGAAGCAGTAGCAATGAAACTGAAATGATCATAATGCTAAGCTAATGGATGGGTCATGTCCATCACATCATTCTCCTAATGATGTGATCCCATTCATCAAATGACAACACATGTCCATGGTTAGGAAACATAACCATGTTTGATTAACGAGCTAGTCAAGTAGAGGCATACTAGGGACTATCTGTTTTCTCTATGTATTCACACATGTACTAAGTTTCTGGTTAATACAATTCTAGCATGAATAATAAACATTTATCGTGAAATAAGGAAATAAATAATAACTTTATTATTGCCTCTAGGGCATATTTCCTTCAGTCTCCCACTTGCACTAGAGTCAATAATCTAGATTACATAGTAATAATTCTAACACCCATGGAGCTTTGGTGTTGATCATGTTTTGCTCGTGGAAGAGGCTTAGTCAACGGGTCTGCAACATTCAGATCTGTATGTATCTTGCAAATCTCTATGTCCCCCTTTGACACTTGATGACTGATGGAATTGAAGCATCTCTTGATGTGCTTGGTTCTCTTGTGAAATCTGGATTCCTTTGCCAAGGCAATTGCACCAGTATTGTCACAGAAGATTTTCGTTGGACCCGATGCACTAGGTATGACACCTAGATCGGATATGAAATCCTTCATCCAAACTCCTTCATTTGCTGCTTCTGAAGCAGCAATGTACTCCGCTTCACATGTAGATCCCGCCACGACGCTTTGCTTGGAACTACACCAACTGATAGCTCCTCCATTTAATAAAAATACGTATCCGGTTTGCGACTTAGAGTCATCCGGATCAGTGTTAAAGCTTGCATCGACGTAACCGTTTACGACAAGCTCTTTTTCACCTCCATAAATGAGAAACATATCCTTAGTCCTTTTCAGGTATTTTAGGATGTTTTTGACCACTGTCCAGTGCTCCACTCCGGGATTACTTTGGTACCTCCCTGCTATGCTTATAGCGAGGCACACATTAGGTCTGGTACACATCATTGCATACATGATAGATCCTATGGCTGAGCATAGGCAATGACTTTCATTTTATCTCTATCTTCTGCAGTGGTCGGGCATTGAGTCTGACTCAACTTCACACCTTGTAACATAGGCAAGAACCCTTTCTTTGACTGATCCATTTTGAACTTCTTCAAAACTTTATGAAGGTATGTGCTTTGTGAAATTACAATTAGGCGTCTTGATCTATCTCTATAGATCTTGATGCCCAATATGTAAGCAGCCTCTCCGAGGTCTTTCATAGAAAAACTCTTATTCAGGTATCCCTTTATGCTATCCAAAAATTCTATATCATTTCCAATCAACAATATGTCATCCACATATAATATCAAAAATGCTACAGAGCTCCCACTCACTTTCTTGTAAATACAGGCTTCTCCAAAAGTCTGTATAAAACCATATGCTTTGATCACACTATGAAAGCATTTATTCCAACTCTGAGAGGCTTGCACCTGTCCATAAATGGATCGCTGGAGCTTGCAAACTTTGTTAGCACCTTTTGGATCAACAAAACCTTCTAGTTGCATCATATACAACTCTTCTTCCATAAATCCATTCAGGAATGCAATTTTGACATCCATTTGCCAAATTTCATAATCATAAAATGCGGCAATCGCTAACATGATTCGGACAGACTTAAGCATTGCTACGGGTGAGAAAGTCTCATCGTAGTTAACTCCTTGAACTTTTCAAAAACCTTTTGCAACAAGTCAATCTTTGTAAAGTAACATTACCATCTGCGTCAGTCTTCTTCTTAAAAATCCACTTATTTTCTATGGCTTGCCGATCATCGGGCAAGTCCACCAAAGTCCACACTTTGTTCTCATACATGGATCCCATCTTAGATTTCATGGCTTCAAGCCATTTCACAGAATCAGGGCTCATCAACTCTTCCTCATAGTTCGTGGGTTCATCATGGTCTAGTAACATGACTTCCAGAACAGGATTACTTTACCACTCTAGTGCGGATCTTACTCTGGAAGACCTACGAGGTTCGGTAGCAACTTGATCTGAAGTTTCATGATCATCATCATTAACTTCCTCACTAATTGGTGTAGGAATCACTAGAACTGATTTCTGTGATGAACTACTTTCCAATAAGGGAGAAGGTACAATTACTTCATCAAGTTCTACTTTCCTCCCACTCACTTCTTTCGAGAGAAACTCCTTCTCCAGAAAGGATCCATTCTTAGCAACAAAGATTTTGCCTTCGGATCTATGATAGAAGGTGTACCCAACAGTTTCCTTTGGGTATCCTATGAAGATGCACTTCTCCGATTTGGGATCGAGCTTATCAGGTTGAAGCTTTTTCACATAAGCATCGCAACCCCAAACTTTAAGAAACGACAACTTTGGTTTCTTGCCAAACCACAGTTCATAAGGTGTCGTCTCAACGGATTTTGATGGTGCCCTATTTAAAGTGAATGCGGCCGTCTCTAAAGCATAACCCCAAAACGATAGCGGTAAATCAGTAAGAGACATCATAGATCGCACCATATCCAATAAAGTGCGGTTACGACGTTCGGACTCACCATTTAGCTATGGTGTTCCATGTGGCGTTAGTTGTGAAACTATCCCATGTTGTTTCAAATGAAGACCAAACTCGTAACTCAAATATTCTCCTCCATGAACAGGTCGTAGAAATATTATTTTCTTGTTACGACGATTTTCCACTTCACTTTGAAATTCTTTGAACTTTTCAAATGTTTCAGACTTATGCTTCATTAAGTAGATATAACCATATCTGCTCAAATCATCTGTGAAGGTAAGAAAATAATGATACCCGCCACGAGCCTCAACACTCATTGGACCGCATACATCGGTATGTATTATTTCCAACAAGTTAGTAGCTCGTTCCATTGTTCCAGAGAACGGAGTTTTAGTCATCATGCCCATAAGGCACGGTTCGCAAGCACCAAGTGATTCATAATCAAGTGATTCCAAAAGTCCATCAGCATGGAGTTTCTTCATGTGCTTTATACTGATATAACCCAAACGATAGTGGCACAAATAAGTTGCACTATCATTATCAACTTTGCATCTTTTGGCTTCAATATTATGAATATGTGTATCATCACTATCGAGATTCAACAAAAATAGACCACTCAGCAAGGGTTCATGACCATAAAAGATATTACTCATATAAATAGAACAACCATTATTCTCTGATTTAAATGAATAACCGTCTCGCATCAAACAAGATCCAAATATAATGTTCATACTCAGTGCTGGCACCAAATAACAATTATTTAGGTCTAAAACTAACCCCGATGGTAGATGTAGAGGTAGCGTGCCGACGGCGATCACATCAACCTTGGAACCATTTCCCACGCGCATCGTCACCTCGTCCTTAGCCAATCTCTGTTTAATCCGTAGCCCCAGTTTTGAGTTGCAAATATGAGCAACAGAAGCAGTATCAAATACCCAGGCGCTACTATGAGCATTAGTAAGGTACACATCAATAACATGTATAGCAACTATACCTTTCACTTTGCCATCCTTCTTATCCGCCAAATACTCGGGGCAGTTCCGCTTCCAGTGTAGGGATGGCACACGCAGGGTATGGGTACGGGTGGAGCTACCCCATACCCTTACCCATCCACCATGAACTTACCGATCACCCATACCCATACCCGTCAAGGTTACAATTCTTTCCGATACCCGTCACCCGACAGGGTATATGGGTACCCGCAGGTAAAAATACCCGCATTTCCAACACATCAATTAAGTAGATTTTTTTTGTAAAAAGCAATATATAATCATAAATTATTAATAGCAACAAAGTTTAAACAACAATGTACAACAACATATTGTAACAACAACACATTCTCATAAACAAAAATACTTGCTTATAAAGTGACACATAAAAATGTTAAAAAACAACACATAATAATAAATAACAACACATAGGCACACACTTTAAGTTCACAAAATCATGATAAATTATACAAATAATTTGACTATACATTAGAGTTTTTACCTAGCGCGATTAGGAGGGGAAAATTAATACATTAGGATATTAACGAAAACCCACTTGTCAACATTTTAGATGGGTACATGGGTAAGCGGGCATGGGTTATACGATCTCATACCCATACCCTTTCTACCCGATGGGTGTGATATTTTCCCATTTAAGTACCCATGGGTAAATTTTTATCCCATACCCTTACCCTAATAGGGTTTTTACCTGCAGGGTACGCGGGTAATGGGTACCCATTGCCATCCCTATTCCAGTGACCAGTCCCTTTGCAGTAGAAGCACTCGGTTTCAGGCTTAGGTCCAGACTTGGGTTTTTTCTCTTGAGCAGCAACCTTTTTGCCATTCTTCTTGAAGTTCCCCTTCTTCCATTTACCCTTTTTCTTGAAACTAGTGGTCTTGTTGACCATCAACACTTGATGCTCCTTTCTGATTTCTACCTCCGCAGCCTTTAGCATTGCGAAGAGCTCGGGAATAGTCTTGTTCATCCCTTGCATATTATAGTTCATCATGAGGCCTTTATAGCTTGGTGGCAGTGATTTGAGAACTCTATCAATGACAGTATCATCAGGCAAATTAACTCCCAGCCGAGTCAAGTGGTGATGGTACCCAGACATTCTGAGTATGTGTTCACTGACAGAACTATTCTCCCCCATTTTACAGTTGTAGAACTTATTGGAGACTTCATATCTCTCAACTCGGGCATTTTCTTGAAATATTATCTTCAACTCTTGGAACATCTCATATGCTCCATGACGTTCAAAACATCTTTGAAGTCCCAATTCTAAGCTGTAGAGCATGGCACACTGAACTATCGAGTAGTCATCAACACGCATCTGCCAGGCATTCACAATGTCTGTAGTTGCGGGCACGGGTGGTACACCTAACGGTGCTTCCAGGACATAATTCTTCTGTGCGGCAATGAGGATAATCCTCAAGTTATGGACCCAGTCCGTGTAGTTGCTGCCATCATCTTTCAACTTAGCTTTCTCTAGGAATGCATTAAATTCAAAGGAACGGTAGCACGGGCAATTGATCTACAATAACATAGACATGCAAAATAACTATCAGGACTAAGTTCATGATAAATTAAAGTTCAATTAATCATATTACTTAAGAACTCCCACTTAGATAGACATCCCTCTAGTCATCTAAATGATCACATGATCCAAATCAACTAAACCATGTCCGATCATCATGTGAGATGGAGTAGTTTTCAATGGTGAACATCACTATGTTGATCATATCTACTATATGATTCACGTTCGACCTTCCGGTCTCAGTGTTCTGAGGCCATATATGCATATGCTACGCTCTCAAGTTTAACCCGAGTATTCCGCGTGTGCAAAACTGGCTTGCACCCGTTCTATGTGAATGTAGAGCTTATCACATTCACACTCGATCATCATGTGGTGTCTCGGCACGACGAACTGTAGCAATGGTGCATACTCAGGGAGAACACTTATACCTTGAAATTTAGTAAGGGATCATCTTATATTGCTACCGCCGTACTAAGCAAAATAAGATGCATAAAAGATAAACATCACATGCAATCAAAATATGTGACATAATATGGCCATCATCATCTTGTGCTCATGATCTCCATCACCGAAGCATCGTCATGATCTCCATCGTCACCGACGCAGCACCTTGATCTCCATCGTAGCATCTTTGTCGTCTCGCCAACTATTGTTACTACTACTATCGCTACCGCTTAGTGATAAAGTAAAACAACTAAATGGCGATTGCATTCCATACAATAAAGCGACAATCATATGGCTCCTGCCAGTTGCCTGTACTTTGTTAAAAAACATGATCATCTCATACAACAATTTATATCACATCATGCCTTGACCATATCACATCACAACAAGCCCTACAAAAACAAGTTAGACATCCTCTACTTTGTTGTTGCAAGTTTTACGTGGCTGCTACGGGCTTCTACCAAGAACCGTTCTTACCTACGCATCAAAACCACAACGATTTTTCATCAAGTGTGCTATTTTAACCTTCGCTGATAAGCAAAAGTTATACGTCTATAAGCAAAAGTACCGAAAGGGCAAGTAAAAGTAGTTTTTGATTGATCCTTCGCTAATACAGGTATTTGAGAGAAACCAGAATAACCATCTAGAAAGCAAAAATGTGTGTGTTTGGATAGTCTTTCTAGCATTTGATCAATAAAAGGTAAAGGGTAATGATCTTTCTTAGTAGCTTTATTTAATTTACGGAAATCAATTACCATCCTATAATCTGTAATAATTCTCTGCGGGATCAATTCATCTTTATCATTAGGAACGACAGTAATACCTCCCTTTTTAGGAACACAATGGACATGGCTTACCCAATCACTATCAGCAACGGGATAAATTATACCTGCCTCAAGGAGCTTTAGTATCTCCTTTCTTACCACTTCTTTCATCTTGGGATTCAATCGTCATTGAGGATCTCTAACTGGTTTGGCACCGTCCTCCAAATTAATTTTGTGTTGACATAACGAGGGACTAATGCCCTTGAGATCATCCAGAGTATATCCAATAGCAGCACAATGCTTCTTTAGAGTTTTCAATAATCTTTCTTCTTCTTGCTCTGAAAGGTTAGCACTAATAATAACAGGATATATTTTCTTTTCAACAAGATAAGCATACTTAAGATTATCAGGTAATGGTTTGAGTTCAAACACGGGATCACCCTTGGGTGGAGGGGGATCCCCAAGAATTTCAACGGGAAGGTTGTGTTTCAGCATAGGTTCCTGTTTAAGGAACACTTCATCTATTTCCCTTCTTTCCTTCATAAACATATCATTTTCATGGTCTAGCAAATATTGTTCTAACGGATCAGTAGGAGGCACGGCAATAGAAGCAAAACCAATAATCTCATCCTTACTAGGTGATTCTCTATCACGAGATTGTCTACGAAACTTAGCAAAATTAAACTCATGAGACATACCCTCTAAGCCAATTGTGACAGTATCCTTTTCACAATCAATCCTAGCATTAACTGTATTTAAGAAGGGTCTACCAAAAATAATGGGACAAAAGTCATCTTGTGGGGAACTAAGAACAAGAAAATCAGCAAGGTTTTAACCTTCCCACACAAGACTTCAACATCGTTAATAATCCCAACTGGTGAAATAGTATCTCTATTGGCAAGCTTGATAGTAACATCAATAGCTTCCAATTCAACGGGTGCAATATCATGCATAATTTCTTTATATAAGTCATAGGGTATTGCACTAGCACTAGCACCCATATCACATAAGCCATGATAACAATGATCTCCTATTTTGACAGAAATAACAGGCATGCCTACAACAGGTCTATGAATCTTAGCATCTGGTCTAACAATATTAGCAGTCTCACCATAGAAATAAATAACATGCCCATCTAAATCATCATCCAAGAGATCTTTAACCATAGCAATACTAGGTTCAACTTTGATTTGCTCAGGAGGTGTATAAGTCCTAGTATTACTCTTACAAACAACAGTCGAAGTTTTAGCATGATCCTTTATCTGAACAGGAAAAGGAGGTTTCTCAACATAAGTAGTAGGAACAATAGGATCACTATAGGTGATAGTCTTTTCTTCAATTGTAATAGGTGCAACTACTTTTACTTCAACGAGAGGATTATATTTAAACCACTTCTCCTTAGGGAGATCAACGTGAGTAGCAAAAGATTCACAGAAAGAAGCTACTATCTCAGAGTCAAGTCCATATTTAGTGCTAAATCCACGGAAAGCATCGGTATCCATAAAAGATTTAACACAATCAAACTTAGGTGTCATACCTGACTCCTTACCATCGTCGGAACCCCAATCTTCAGAGTTGCGTTTAATTATTTCCAACAAGTCCCATTTGAATTCAATAGTCTTCAGCATATAAGAACCAGCACAAGAAGTATCGAGCATGTTGCGATCATTGAGAGAAAGCCGAGGATAAATTTTTTGAATAATCATTTCTCTGGAGAGCTCATGATTGGGGCATGAATATAACATTGACTTAAGCCTCCCCCAAGCTTGAGCGATGCTTTCTCCTTCGCGAGGCCAGAAATTATATATGTAATTATGATCACGATGAACAAGATGCATAGGATAGAACTTCTGGTGAAATTCCAACTTCAATCGTTTATAATTCCAAGATCTTGTATCATCACATAGCATATACCATGTCAATGCATCTCCCTTCAAAGATAAAGGGAAGACCTTCCTTTTGGCAACATCATCGGGAATACCTGCAAGCTTAAATAATCCACAAACTTCATCCACAAAGATAAGGTGTAAATCGAGATGCAATGTTCCATCTCCTGCAAATGGATTAGCTAGCAGTTTCTCTATCATACCCGAAGGAATCTCAAAGTAAATATTTTCAAAAAGTTCAGTAGATTGAGGAGCAACTCTTTGCTCTTCTGGTCGGGGTGAAGATACCCCAAACAAGGCCCTCAAAGGATTAGTTTCCATAGTGACAAGTAACAGAAAATTTCAGCACACTATATAAATGTTTCCTTACCAAGTTCCACTCACCAAAAGTGGTACACTCCCCGGCAACGGCGCCAGAAAAGAGTCTTGATGACCCACAAGTGTAGGGGATCTATCGTAGTCCTTTCGATAAGTAAGAGTGTCGAACCCAATGAGGAGCAGAAGGAAATGATAAGCAGTTTTCAGTAAGGTTTTCTCTGCAAGCACTGAAATTGTAGGTAACAAATAGTTTTGTGATAAGATAAATTGTAACGAGTAACAAGCAATGAAAGTAAATAAAGTGCAGCAAGGTGGCCCAATCATTTTTGTAGCAAATGATAAGCCTGGACAATTTCTTATAATGAGAAAAGAGCTCCCGAGGACACATGGACAATTTCAGCACGATCATATGATTCGCGTTCGATACTTTGATAATTTGGTATGTGGGTGGACCGGTGCTTGGGTACTTCCCTTACTTGGACAAGCATCCCACTTATGATTAACCCCTATTGCAAGCATCTGCAACTACAAAAGAAGCATTAAGGTAAACCTAACCACATTATTAAACATATGGATCCAAATCAGCCCCTAACGAAGCAACGCGTAAACTAGGGTTTAAGCTTCTGTCACTCTAGCAACCCATCATCTACTTATTACTTCCCAATGCCTTCCTCTAGGCCCAAATAATGGTGAAGTGTCATGTAGTTGACATTCACATAACACCACTAAAGGAAAGACAACATACATCTCATCAAAATATCGAACGAATACCAAATTCACATGACTATTAATAGCAAGACTTCTCCCATGTCCTCAGGAACAAACGTAACTACTCACAAAGCATATTCATGTTCATAATCAGAGGAGTAATAATATGCATTAAGGATCTGAACATATGATCTTCCATCAAGTAAACCAATTAGCATCAACTACAAGGAGTAATCAACACCACTAGCAACCCACAGGTACCAATTTGTAGTTTGGATACAAGATTGGATACAAGAGATGAACTAGTGTTTTGAGAGGAGATGGTGCTGGTGAAGATGTTTATGGAGATTGACCCCCTCCAGATGACAGGATCGATAGCGATGACGATGGTGATGATTTCCCCCTCCCGGAGGGAAGTATCCCCGGCAGAACAGCTCTACCGGAGCTCTAGATTGGTTCCACCAAGGTTCCGCCTTGTGGCGGCGGAGTTTCATCCCGTAAGCTTGCCCATGATTTTTTCCAGTGTAAAAGCCTTCATATAGCAGAAGATGGACATCGGAGGGCCACCAGGGGGCCCAAGAGACAGGGGGCGCGCCTAGTAGGGGTGGGCGCGCCCCCCACCCTCCTGGCCAGGGTGTGGGCCCCCTGAGGTGTTTCTTCCGCTCAATAATTCTTATTAATTCCAAAAATAAGTTCTGTGCAGTTTCAGGATTTTTGGAGCTGTGCAGAATAGGTTTCCAATGCTTGCTCCATTTCCAGCCAGAATTTCAGCTGTCGGCATTCCCCCTCTTCATGGTAAACCTTGTAAAATAAGAGAGAATAGCCATAAGAATTGAGATATAATGTGTAATAACAGCCCATAATGCAATAAATATTGATATAAAAGCATGATGCAAAATGGACGTATCAACTCCCCCAAGCTTAGACCTCGCTTGTCCTCAAGCGTAAGCCGAAATCGAAAAATATGTCCACATGTTTAGAGATAGAGGTGTCGATAAAAATAAAATACGGACATGAGGGCATCATGATCATTCTTATAACAGCAACATAAATAGATTTTATCATATGATTTCTTATGCTCAAGTAACGATCAATTCACAATGTCAAGCATGGTTTAGAAACTTCATTGGAAGCTAACAAACTATAATCTCAGTCATTGAAGCAACTGTAATTTATCATAGCATCAGAAAGAGTCAAGAATAGAGCTTTTCAGCAAGTCCACACACTCAACTATCATGTAGTCTTCTACAATTGCTAACACTCACGCGGTACTTGTGGTTATAGAGTTTCAATCGGACACTGAGAAAGATAGGGCCTTATTGTGTTGCCTCCCAACGTATTCACCTTTAGGTGATGTCAACAATAATATTTCATGCTAACTTACATCCAATTGGATATATATATCATGATCTTTCAAACATGAGGAGCTTGCCAAAGGATAAAATGAAAAAGGGAAAGGTGAAGATCACCTTGACTCAAGCATAAAGTAAAAACATAAAGTAAAAGATGGGCCCTTCTCAGAGGGAAGCAGAGGTTGTCATGTGCTTTTAGGGTTGGATGCATAAAATCTTAATGCAAAAGAACGTCACTTTATATTGCCACTTGTATGTGGACCTTTATTATGCAGTCCGTCGCTTTTATTGCTTCCACAACAAGATCGTATAAAGCTTATTTTCTCTGCACTAATAAGTCATACATATTTAGATAGCAATTTTTATTGCCTGCAACATGACAACTTACTTGAAGGATCTTACTCAATCCATATGTAGGTATGGTGGACTCTCATGGAAAAACAGGGTTTAAGGATGTTTGGAAGCACAAGTAGTATCTCTACTTGGTGCAAGGAATTTGGCTAGCATGAGGGGGAAAGTAAAGCTCAACATGTTTGGAAGGTCAATGACTATATACTTTAACTGAGATGTGAGAAAACATAAACCATTATGTTGTCTTCCTTGTCCAACATCAACTCTTTTAGCAAGTCATACTTAATGAGTGCTTCACAATCATAAAAGATGTCCAAGATAATATATTTGTATGTGAAACCTCTCCTTCCTTATTACTTCCTATTCATTGCAACGATGACCAAAACTACGTTTATCAACTCTCAACAACTTTTATGCCTCATACTTTCTATGTGTGAAGTCATCACTAACCATAAGATTAATATGAACTCTTTTATTCTTTGTACTTTCTCAAGATCATAGAAAAGCCCTTGACTCAACACTAATTATTATAGATAGCTCACAGACTCGATTACATGAAGAGATCACAAAGCAAAACTCAAAACTACTTGATATCAAAACTTCAATCTACAAGATCAAGATAGTACTAAAAGGATCAAACTAAATAAAACGGTAAAGATAGGAGTGTGATGGTGATACGATACCGGGGCACCTCCCCCAAGCTTGGTAGTTGCCAAGGGGAGTGCCCATACCCATGTGATTATGTCCTCGGAGGTGATGGAGGTGGTGATGATGATGGTGGATAATTGCACATCGAGCGTAAAAGCTCCTCCAACTTGCGGATAATGCCCTTGAGTCCGGCGATATGATCCTTCAGCAAAATATTCTCCTGTGTGAGATACTTATTTTGTATGCGAGCTAACTCAATCATCTTGAAAGCTTCAATCTCAGTTGGAGTAAAAAGCTTAGGTAAAGGTTGAGGGATGTCTTCTTCTTTCACTGCCGGAGCTTGAACCTCCATGGCCTTCTTGATCCCTTCATCCTTGTTGATCTCTTCCGATTCTTCTGTTTTCAGCTCTATCTTCAATAGCCAAGCATCCTTGTCTTCATTGTTGAAGAAGGGCGACGTCATGGTGCTCTAGATCTGCAACAGAAACAGCTCAAAACAAAAACAGAGGATATTTGCGTCATACGGTGGTCAAAACCTCTGGGAGTTTATATAATGAATATTTACCGACCAAAATATGTAACATGCAAGAAAACGGAGTCCGGGAGGCACACTAGGTTGCCACGAGACAGGGGGGCGCGCCCAGGAAGGGTGGGCGCGCCCTCCACCCTCGTGGAGGCCTCGTGTCCTTCCCGGATTACTTCTTTCTTCCTAAAATTCTTAAATATTCCAAAACTGATAAAAATTGCCATTAGAATTGTTTTGGAGTCGGTTTACTTACCGTACCACATACCTATTCCTTTTCGGAGTCTGGAACGTTCTGGAAAGTGTCCCTTATGTATTCCTCCGGGGTTACGGTTTCAATAATATTAGTTTCAACATTGATAGGATCACCTGAGATATGATGTTTAATTCTTTGACCGTTCACCACCCTCGGACTTGTGCCTTCGAAGTTGTTGATTTTTATGGCACCAGAACGATAGACCTCCTCGATAACGTAAGGACCTTCCCATTTAGGGAGAAGTTTTCCTGCAAAAAATCTTAAACGAGAGTTGAATAATAACACATAATCACCTACATTAAACTCACGCTTTTGTATCCTTTTGTCATGCCAGCATTTGACTTTTTCTTTGAATAGCTTGGCATTCTCATAGGCTTGGGTTCTCCATTCATCAAGTGAGCTAATATCAAACAACCTCTTCTCACCGGCAAGTTTGAAGTCATAGTTGATCTCTTTAATAGCCCAATATGCTTTATGTTCAAGTTCAAGAGGTAAATGACATGCTTTTCCATAAACCATTTTATATGGAGACATACCCATAGGATTTTTGTAAGCAGTTCTATAGGCCCATAATGCATCATCAAGTTTTTTGGACCAATTCTTTCTAGATCTATTGACGGTCTTTTGCAAAACTAATTCGAGATCTCTATTGCTCAACTCTACTTGACCACTAGACTGCGGATGATAAGGAGATGCGATTCTATGATTAACATCATACTTTGCAAGCATCTTATGGAAAGAACCATGAATAAAATGTGAACCACCATCAGTCATAAGATATCTAGGGACTCCAAACCTCGGAAAAATAACTTCTTTAAGCATTTTGATAGAGGTGTTATGATCAGCACTACTAGTTGGAATAGCTTCTACCCACTTAGTAACGTAATCAACAACAACTAAAATATGTGTGTAACCATTAGAGGCAGGAAAAGGTCCCATATAATCAAAGCCCCAAACATCAAACGGTTCAATAACAAGAGAATAATTCATAGGCATTTTTTGACGTCTACTGATTTTACCAATTCTTTGACATTCATCACAAGATAAGACAAACTTACGAGCATCTTTGAAGAGAGTAGGCCAATAAAAACCAGATTGCAGTACGTTATGTGTAGTTCTATCTCCAGCGTGGTGTCCTCCATAGGATTCAAAGTGACACTTGCGTAGGATCTGTTCCTGTTCATGCTCAGGTACACAACGTCTAATAACACCATCTACTCCTTCTTTATAAAGGCGTGGGTCATCCCAGAAGTAATGTCTTAAATCATAAAAGAACTTTTTCTTTTGCTGGTATGTGAAACTAGGTGGTATAAATTTAGCAACAATGTAATTAGCATAATCAGCATACCAAGGAGCAGTACGAGAAGCATTAACAACTGCTAATTGTTCATCAGGAAAGCTATCATCAATATGCAGTGGGTCATCAAGAACATTCTCTAACCTAGACAAGTTGTCTGCAACGGGGTTCTCAGCTCCCTTTCTATCAATAATATGCAAATCAAATTCTTGGAGCAAGAGAACCCATCTAATGAGTCTACGCTTAGCATATTTCTTTTCTATAAGATATTTAATAGCAGTATGATCAGTGTGAATAGTAACTTTGGAATCAACAATATAAGGTCTAAACTTATCACAAGCAAACACAACTGCTAAGAATTCTTTTTCAGTAGTAGCATAATTTCTCTGGGCAGTATCAAGAGTCTTACTAGCATACTTGATAACATTCAATTTCTTATCAACTCTTTGCCCTAGAACAACACCTACATCATAATCACTAGCATCACACATAATTTCAAAGGGTAAATTCCAATCAGGTGGCTGAACAATAGGTGTAGTGATCAAAGCTTTCTTAAGTATTTCAAATGCTTCTACACAATCATCATCAAAGACAAAAGGAATATCTTTTTGCAATAAATTAGCCAGAGGCCTAGAGATTTTAGAAAAGTTCTTAATGAACCTCCTATAAAAACTGGCATGACCAAGGAAACTTCTTATGCCTTTTATGTCCTTGGGACAAGGCACCTTTTCAATAGCATCAACTTTGGCTTTATCAACTTCAATACCTCTCTCAGAAATCTTATGCCCCAAAACAATGCCTTCATTAACCATAAAATGACACTTTTCCCAATTCAAGACAAGATTAGTGTCTTCGCATCTCTGCAAAACTCTATCAAGGTTGCTCAAGCAATCATCAAAAGAGGATCCATAAACAGAGAAGTCATCCATGAATACCTCACAACTCTTTTCACAAAAGTCAGAGAATATAGCCATCATGCATCTTTGAAAGGTAGCAGGTGCCTTACATGAACCAAAAGGCATACGTTTATAAGCAAAAGTACCGAAAGGGCAAGTAAAAGTAATTTTTGATTAATCCTTCGCTGATACAGGTATTTGAGAGAAACCAGAATAACCATCTAGAAAGCAAAAATGTGTGTGTTTGGATAGTCTTTCTAGCATTTGGTCAATAAAAGGTAAAGGGTAATGACCTTTCTTAGTAGCTTTATTTAATTTACGGAAATCAATTACCATCCTATAACCTATAATAATTCTTTGCGGGATCAATTCATCTTTATCATTAGGAACGACAGTAATACCTCCCTTTTTAGGAACACAATGGACAGGGCTTACCCAATCACTATCAGCAACGGGATAAATTATACCTGCCTCAAGGAGCTTTAGTATCTCCTTTCTTACCACTTCTTTCATCTTGGGATTCAATCGTCGTTGAGGATCTCTAACTGGTTTGGCACTGTCCTCCAAATTAATTTTGTGTTAACATAACGAGGGACTAATGCCCTTGAGATCATCCAGAGTATATCCAATAGCAACACGGTGCTTCTTCAGAGTTTTCAATAATCTTTCTTCTTCTTGCTCTCAAAGGTTAGCACTAATAATAATAGGATATATTTTCTTTTCATCAAGATAAGCATACTTAAGATTATCAGGTAATGGTTTGAGTTCAAACACGGGATCACCCTTGGGTGGAGGGGGATCCCCAAGAATTTCAACGGGAAGGTTGTGTTTCAGCATAGTTTCCTGTTTAAGGAACACTTCATCTATTTCCCTTCTTTCCTACATAAACATATCATTTTCATGGTCTAGCAAATATTGTTCTAACAGATCAGTAGGAGGCACGACAATAGAAGCAAGACCAATAATCTCATCCTTACTAGGTGATTCTCTATCACGAGGTTGTCTATGAAACTTAGCAAAATTAAACTCATTAGACATACCCTCTAAGCCAATTGTGACAATATCCTTTTCACAATCAATCCTAGCATTAACTGTATTTAAGAAGGGTCTACCAACAATAATGTGACAAAAGTCATCTTGTGGGGAACTAAGAACAAGAAAATCAGCAGGGTATTTAACCTTCCCACACAAGACTTCAACATCTCTAACAATCCCAACTGGTGAAATACTATCTCTATTGGCAAGCTTGATAGTAACATCAATACCTTCCAATTCAACGGGTGCAATATCATGCATAATTTCTTTATATAAGTCATAGGGTATTGCACTAGCACTAGCACCCATATCACATAAGCCATGATAACAATGATCTCCTATTTTGACAGAAATAACAGGCATGCCTACAACAGGTCTATGAATCTTAGCATCTGGTCTAACAATATTAGCAGTCTCACCATAGAAATAAGTAACATGCCCATCTAAATCATCATCCAAGAGATCTTTAACCATAGCAATACTAGATTCAACTTTGATTTGCTCAGGAGGTGTATAAGTCCTAGTATTACTCTTACGAACAACAATCAAACTTTTAGCATGATCCTTTATCCGAACAGGAAAAGGAGGTTTCTCAACATAAGTAGTAGGAACAATAGGATCACTATAGGTGACAGTCTTTTATTCGACTGTAATAGGTGCAACTACTTTTACTTCAATGGGAGGATTATATTTAAACCACTTCTCCTTAGGGAGATCAATGTGAGTAGCAAAAGATTCACAGAAAGAAGCTAGTATCTCAGAGTCAAGTCCATATTTAGTGCTAAATCCACAGAAAGCATTGGTATCCATAAAAGATTTAACACAATCAAACTTAGGTGTCATACCTGACTCCTTACCATCGTCGGAACCCCAATCTTCAGAGTTGTGTTTAATTCTTTCCAATAAGTCCCATTTGAATTCAATAGTCTTCAGCATATAAGAACCAGCATAGGAAGTATCGAGCATGTTGCGATCATTGAGAGAAAGCCGAGCATAATTTATTTGAATAATCATTTCTCTGGAGAGCTCATGATTGGGGCATGAATATAACATTGACTTAAGCCTCCCCCAAGCTTGAGCGATGCTTTCTCCTTCACGAGGCCAGAAATTATATATGTAATTACGATCACGATGAACAAGATGGATAGGATAGAACTTATGGTGAAATTCCAACTTCAATCATTTGTAATTCCAAGATCTCGTATCATCACATAGCCTATACCATGTCAATGCATCTCCCTTCAAAGATAAAGGGAAGACCTTCCTTTTGACAACATCATCGGGAATACCTGCAAGCTTAAATAATCCACAAACTTCATCCACAAAGATAAGGTGTAAATCGGGATGCAATGTTCCATCTCCTGCAAATGGATTAGCTAGCAGTTTCTCTATCATACCAGAAGGAATCTCAAAGTAAATATTTTCAAAAAGTTCAGTAGGTTGAAGAGAAACTCTTTGCTCTTCTGGATGGGGTGAAGATACCCCGAACAAGCCCCTCAAAGGATTAGTTTCCATAGTGACAAGTAACAGAAAATTTCAGCACACTATATAAATGTTTCCCTACCAAGTTCCACTCACCAAAAGTGGTACACTCCCCGGCAACGGCGCCAGAAAAGAGTCTTGATGACCCACAAGTGTAGGGGATCTATCATAGTCCTTTCGATAAGTAAGAGTGTCGAACCCAACGAGGAGCAGAAGGAAATGATAAGCGGTTTTCAGTAAGGTTTTCTCTGCAAGCACTCAAATTGTAGGTAACATATAGTTTTGTGATAAGATAAATTGTAACGAGTAAGAAGCAATGAAAGTAAATAAAGTGCAGCAAGGTGGCCCAATCCTTTTTGTAGCAAAGGATAAGCCTGGACAATTTCTTATAATGAGAAAACAGCTCCCGAGGACACATGGGAATTATCATCAAGCTAGTTTTCATCGCGCTCATATGATTCACGTTCGAAACTTTGATAATTTGATATCTGGGTGGACCGGTGCTTGGGTACTGCCCTTACTTGGACAAGCATCCCACTTATGATTAACCCCTATTGCAAGCATCTGCAACTACAAAAGAAATATTAAGGTAAACCTAACCACAACATTAAATATGTGGATCCAAATCAGCCCCTAACGAAGCAACACATAAACTAGGGTTTAAGCTTCTGTCACTCTAGCAACCCATCATCTACTTATTACTTCCCAATGCCTTCCTCTAGGCCCAAATAATGGTGAAGTGTCATGTAGTCGACGTTCACATAACACTGTCGGCGTTCTGGGAACGGGGGGTCCCTAGACTTGCCTGCCTGCGGCTTGCGGCGTGGCTCAAGTGGGGGCCCAATGAAGCCCAGCTTCATCAGCTCAAGCTCAAGACCCTCGCGGGGCGGACGATATGAAGCTTCCTCTGGAGCAGCCTCCCCATGCAGGCTCGCGAGGAGGCAGAGAGATCAAGGCGGGGTACCTCCCGAGGAGCCCGTGACGCAAGCCATGACGATCGAAGACCAGGCGGGCGCCGGCCTGTGCAGTGTCCTTGTTTCCCTTTCGGTGCAAAGGTGGCAAGCACAGACAAAGGCATCAGGCAAAGGTTACCGTTTCGGTGCAACAAGACTCAGACCAGCAGAACGGCAGGATGGAGGTCATCGTGGAGCCCAGGGCGGCGTCATCGTCAGAGCCTTTGGCAGCCGAAGACCAACTTTAGTCAGGATAAGTGTACGAGATGTTCCCCTTCAAAATGGCCGATTGTTGGCGCCCTTCCCGCTCATTATTTGGGAAGAGGCCCAGGGCCTCCCTCTATAAATAGGGCTAGCCACCATAGGGTAGAGGCATCGAGGGAACAAATCGAGCATCTACCTCAAGAAGGCGCATAGACTAGAGAGAGGCGACTGAACTCACCCAAGCAGTTCATCGCACCAGCTCAAGAACAGCCCCTCACGAGGCTGTTCTCCCTTTGTACTGTTCATCATCCGCCCCTGAGGCAATCCACCACACGACACACTGGAGTAGGGTATTACACCACAACGGTGGCCTGAACCAGTATAAATCTCGTGTCCCTTGTGTGTTCATCTTTCTTGCTTAGATCTTTGCGAGACTTAGACACGTGAGCTGGTAGGGGAAAGATCTTTGTGCGCACCCCAGTGTTCGAACCTCGAGGGTCTGCCGGAACCTAAAATCCGACATTTGGCGTGCCAGGTAGGGGTGCGCCGGAATCTTTCTTCCGCTGGTCGCATCTGATCTTCCGTCGTGTCCATGGCTGACGCTCGCCGAGCTCGCACCGAGCGTCGGGCTGCTCTCGCCACCCGCGTCGCCCAGACGGCGCCCGTTGGCTGTCGCCCTCGTCATTCCCCGTTGCCTGCCGCCAATGCCGCCACGGGCCCGGCGGGGAACGAGCAGCAGGCCTCGTCCCTGCATCCTTCGGTGCGGCGCGATGGCCGCACCGCCACCCCGTCGCTGACTCTAGCCGGTTCATCGTCCCACGCCTATTGTGCCCCCACGGACGCGTACGCCGCGCTGCTCCTGGTGCGTGAGCTCCTGCACTACCGTCCCATCGACGACCTCTACAAGGACTCGCTCGCCCGCATCACCGAGCTCGTCAGCGCCGCAGGGGGCTCTATCATGTCGTCCTTCTCGTTGCCTCGCCCTCCATCCTGCGCAGGAGGTGAGGAGCAGGAGGTGCCTCCACCACCTCCTCCCCAAGAAGGCACCCTAGCTCCAAGGCGCGCGGCCCCAGAACAAGACCCACCGCGTCCGGCGCCTGCGAAACAAGAAAGGAGCTGCCAAGAGATCCCTCGTCCCCAAGAAGGTGCTCGCGTGCTCCCAGCACCGGAGCACCGTGACCGCATCCCTGCGCCACCACGTCAAGACCCAGCGCTGCTCCAGGCAGCGGTGCGCGGTAATCTCCAGGAGCAAGCCCTGCATCAGCAAAGAGCTCCAGTGGCCACTGCAGGCTGCCGCGCCTTCACCTCCGAGCTGCGTAGCGTCGCATGGCCCGGCAAGTTCAAGCCGGACCTGCCTCCTCGCTACGACGGCACTGCAGACCCCACAGAGTTCCTCTAGCTCTACGAGCTGGGCATCGAAGCCGCCAACGGGGACGAAAAGTTCATGGCAAATTGGTTTCCCATGGCGCTCAAGGACGGTGCCCGCACCTGGATCCTGGCACGATCTCCTCCTGGAACGAGTTGCGCACCCGCTTCATCGCCAACTTCCAAGGCACTCGCGACCGGCCCCCGGCCATGAGTGACCTGTGCCGCATCAAGCAACAGCCAGGAGAGACCCTGCAGAAGTACATCCAGCGCTTCAACAATGCCCGCCTCAAGATCCCCAGGGTAACTGAGGAGGCCATCATCTCAACCTTCTCCGATGGCGTGTGTGACATCAAGATGAAAGAGGAGCTAGCAATCCATGAAGACCTGTGCACATCCCTGGAGCTATTCAACTTGGCGACCAAGTGCGCCAGGGCTGAGGAAGGGCGCATCTCCCTCCTCAAGCTTCCGGCAGCCGACCCAGAAGAGAAGAAGCCCAAGGTCAAGGACGTGAAGCGCAAGGGGGCTGCCATGCTCGCAGCAGAGCCAGACACCAAGTAAGGTAGGGATCATCCTGAGTCATCCAAGGGCAGCCGGTACTGCGTGTACCACGACCTTCACACCCACAACACCAATGAATGTCAAGAGCTCAGGGCCGTGCGAGATGGGCGTATCGGCCGACGTCCCGACCGCAACGACTGGGGATATGGCCGAGGAGGAGGAAGAGGTGGAGGATGATGGGAAGACCGTGGCCCTTACCAAGGGTGGCGTGACCGACCTCGCGAGGACCACTGACAGGACCAGCCTCACGAGGGAGGTTGGAGGGATCAGCCTCGTGACGACCGCCCTCAGGGCAATGCAGGCCTCCCTCCTCTGCCACCACCGCCAAGAAGGAATGAAGACCATCACCAGGACGAGGGGGCTGGGGGCTTCCAGTAGCCGCGCGCAATCGCTTGCATCCTGGGCGGCGCTCAGGCCCCAGCCTCTCAATGCATCTTCAAGTTGTTTGCTCGCGAGGTGAATGCAGTCCTCCCCAAGCTTGAGGCCACGCGCCCTCTCAGGTGGTCTGCTGCGCTATCATGTTCAGCTCAACGGATCAGCTCAAGTGCGCAGCAACGGCCGGAGTCCTCCCGATGCTTTGTTCCCCAGTCATCAGCAATGTGCAAGTCACCAGGACCCTCATCGACGGCCGAGCTGGACTCAACGTCCTATCCGTCAAGATGTTCAACAATCTCCAAGTGCCATACGATCAGTTTCAGCTAACCAAGCCTTTCTCAGGAGTCACTAACGGTTCCACTGTTCCGATAGGGCACGTTCGCCTTCCTGTCACATTTGGGCAGCGCAACAACTACCGCACCGAGCTCATTGAATTTGATGTCGCCCACATTCACCTACCATACAATGCCATCCTCGGGTACCCAGCTCTGGCCAAGTTCATGGCAGTGACTCACCATGGCTATAATGTCCTCAAGATGCCAGGAAGCGGTGGAATCATCACAGTGCCTTGCGAGGAGAGGGATGCAGTGTGTTCTCTTGAGCGTGCCTTCCAGGCCGCGGCAATCGAAGACCCAGATCACAGGAGCGAGAGGCTCCCCGAGGTGGTCCCTAAAAAGAAGAAGGCTTCACCTGGCTCAAACACTCGCGAGGCAGTCACCTCCGGAGGCGTTGCGTCAGGATCCGCGCCCGTTCAATGGGCGCCACCCTCTATCGCATAGGAAGGCGCGCCCGGCGCCCTCCTCGGGCAGGGCTCGGGGGCTCTCTCCTAGAGGGCCACTGACTTTGCCAAGGTCACGAGGGAGGCGCTCGGGCACCACGTGGAGGTGTGCTTCAAGGCACGTTTCCCTTAGGAAGGCATGAGGCAAGGAGGGCAAAACCCTCAGGAGTTCATCGCAAGGAACATTCAGGAACTACACTAGTCAAGAGTCATGCGCGGCAGCCGCCACCTACCCGCCGTAGCCCCACATCCCAGCGAGGATGGTGGGTTGCGCGTCTGCATCGACGTACCGGGGCTCAACCGAGCTGCGTCTCAGGAGCGCCTCTGGCCTTCATGCGTGGGGCGTTGCGAGGGTCCACCTCACAGCTACGTTCGCATGCCTTTCGGCCTGCCAAACGTGGCTGCTGCCCACCAGCACCTGATGAGGAGAATCCTGGAAGCTCAGGTGGCTAGGCACCACACTTTCCTGGAGGATATGGATATGGACCTTGAGGAGCCGCCCGGACCCTTGGAGCCTCCCGAGGCACAGGGCTCCGAGGGCTCATGAAGGTCGGTTCCTCACCGCGCATCGTCCGCTACTTCAGCAGTACTTCATCCCCAACGGTATCAGGTGACATCTTTCCAAGTTCCATTTTCAGCTGGGAGCGCCCGCGGGGCTGCATCATTCCCAGGTCGCGTGGGTCCGTCCCTGCGGCGTGTATCCGTTTTGCTTATGCTCTTTATCTACCTTGTTGGGGGCGCCCCTCAGGCTGCATTATCCCCAAGCTGCTCGGGCCTAACCCAGTGGCGTTTGCTTTTCCTGCATCTATCTAAATGGATTTTCTCCCTCGTGCTTAACATGCTACACCTAATCGCCTGCTCGACTGACACCTACCTTGGGAGCCGCTCGCTCCGGCACAGCACTTGCGCACGGGTCCGTCCTTGCAACGCCGAAAAATCTGAGTGGCTGAGCTCTGGCCATGGCAGCCCCGCAAGGCGCCACCTCACCAGGCCAACAGTGCCCCAATCACTCCCTCAGAGCGACCAATGGTTGGCTGGCAACCGTGACGACAAACATTGTTTCCCCTCGTGATTGATACGCAGGACCCGCTCCAGGAATAACGCTGGTGGCATCCCGAGCCTTCTCTCCTTCTATCTGGCGCGATCCACTCGCGCCTTAAAAGGGAGGCACCTAAGCATCGCGACTCATGGGCTCTTACTGGCTCTCCAGCCCTCACCCCCTGGCCTTGACCCACGGCATCGCGACCTGTCATACCAGCGGCAGCTGAGCTCGCTCGAGGGCCGGGACCTGAGGACGTAGAGCATTAAGGAAAGTGCGGGGGAGAGGGAAGAAGCTCACGAGGGCCTAACCCAGCCACACCTCAGCTGCTGCCACGCAGGCTCGACACTTCACCGAAGGCTACTCCAAACCTACGAGATAAGTCACGCGAAAACTGATTCGACTCAGCGCTTAACCCTCGCCTACTACAGCTCTGTCACGGAAACGTTGCTTACCTTTCTCGCCCAGCGGAGGCTACTTGAGCGCTAAAGGGGACCTCCTGAGCATTGCGACTCAGGGGCTCTTACTGGACCTTGGGCTGCTCACCTCCTGGCCTTGACCAAGGCATCGCGACCTGGCATACCAGCGCGACGACTGAAGCCTGCCTCGGGACCAGGACCTGTCAGCGTAGAGCACCAAGCCCTCGTGAGGAAAGAAAGGGGGAGCCAAGCCGGGACAGGACAAGCATCTCGCATTAAATCGTCATGAGGATATAATATTCACAAAAGACATGGCCAGCGCCTTACATACCCCCGTGGGGTGGTACTTCGATTTCTCGCAGGGAACAAAAGGTGCTAATCCTAAGGAGCGCTAACTGCGTGCGCCTCCGCAGGAGACACCATCATCAACAGTGGGCCATCAAGCACCGGCGCCAACCCCATCCAGATCAGTGGCGTCGGTGGCCTGACGAGCCCGTCCTGCTCCGAGCGCGATGCAAGCTCGGGGGCTCATAGCTGTCGTCGCTCGTGTTCGGAGTCGCGTGAAGCTCTGCGGAGTCGCTGGACCCTCCGGCACCTCCGCTGCCGCCTGAGGAGCTGCTGGGGGAGCGATTGGCAGGCCCGGTCCTCGCCACGACGATGCCCCGACCGCTTTTCTCGGGGCAGCATTCTAGTCGGCGTCCTTCCTCGTCGAAGACCTTGAAGAACATCAAGGAGGCACAATCGTAGTCGAGGTGGATTACGAGGGCGCCCCCTGTCTGACAGACCCGGGCGATCTCGCCCCAGCCACGGGTCATGTAGACCTTACCCGGAGCGACGACCTCAACCTCCGCTCCGGTCGCAGGGGTACTGCACTCGGTGTGCTGCAGCCAGAGCTCAAGAGGCCCCCTCGGCAGGATTTCGAAGGCGAAGGAGGGAGGAAGGCGAATCCAAGATCAAGGAGGCATGGCTGCGTGGAGCACAAGCTCACGAGAGGAGCCCCCGGCTTGAACTCCAGGAGGAACGATGCGCACCACCGTGACCCGCCGGTGTCGACGGCGGCACCGACGGTGTCGCTCGGCGCTCTCTTCTCCAGAGCCCTTGATGCGGGCGTACAAGGGCAGCGGGATCCCCGGCGGCGGCCGCTCGTACCAGGGCCTCGACGCCTCCTGCCGCGCGCCCTCGTCCCGGCAATAGAGGACTAGCCGCGTCTTCGGCGGAAGCGGGTCGGGACCATCTCGGGGGGCTGGATGAACAGGAGCCCGTGGAGGCTGGAGGAGGTCGACGGTAGCCCGTGGAGGCTGGAGGAGGTCGACCATGGAGATGAACATTATCCCGTGGAGTCCCGTTTTGCGGTACGCCACACCCCTCCCAATGAACAGGACCCCCGTTTCGACCGTAGTGCTCCAACACAAGTCCGTTTCGTCTGTTTTGCGGTATGCCGCACCCCTCCCGATCAACAGGACCCCTGTTTCGACCGTAGGAGGTCCGTTTCCTCTGTTTTGCGGTACGCCACACCCCTCCCGATCAACAGGACCCCCGTTTCGACCGTAGGAGGTCCGTTCCCTCCGTTTTGCGGTATGCCACACCCCTCCCGATCAACAGGACCCCATTCCGAATGTAGGAGATCCGTTTCCTCCGTTCCATGGTACGCCAGGCCTCGTTTCCATCGCCTGTTCCGCCCAAGCCCTCCCGATGAACACGACCACACATTCCGTTCCAACCCAGTCGGTTGGCTCCCACGTGTTCCGTTGCCTCCCGATGAACATGACGCATTCTGTTGCCTCCCCATGAACACGACACATTCCATTGCCTCCCCATGAACACAACGATGATGTTGTTTCTCCATTCCGACCCAGCCATGAACACGAGCCCTCACCGTACGTATGCGCGAGTAGGCATTCGAGACCCCGCCCGTATGTACACATACGTGGCCGTATTTTCTTTCTTGCACCCTGGCTGATGTACGTACGTGTACATGCTATGTGCGCGCCTCTACTACGACACGTACGCGCCTCTACTACGACACGTGTGAAAGCACAAGTGCTCCCTAGGTGGTTTTGGTAATTAATGACAACATATCTCTTGTTCGACTAACACTTTTATCTAGTATGTTTCAGATAAGTTCAACAATGGAGTGGCATGGACTAAAGGGTGTGGGAACTCCTTCAAGATGCTAAGGACAAAGGATTCGCTCAAGCTTCAAGCTCAAGACTCTTCATTTTATATTTTAGTGATCCAAGATCACATTGAGTCTATAGGAAAAGCCAATACTATCAAGAAGGGATGAGGTGTTGCTTAATGAGTTTCTTGCTCCACAGTGCTTAGTGATATGCTCCAAAACCCTCAACTACTTTCCCACTTCCACCATATCACCTAAACCTAAAGTCAATTTTGGCCATACCAATTCTTTCTATCTGGCGCCACCGAGTTCAGATGTCATAGCCACTGCCACAAATCCTAGTCAAATCGGTCTCACCGGTAGGGATCTCGGTCTCACCGAGATGGGATTGTAATCTCTCTGTGTATGTCCATTACCAAAATCGGTCTCACCGAGTTTGAGCAATTGGTACTACCGAGATTACAATGCAAACTCTCTGGTTAACTTATTACCAAAATCGGTCCCACTGAGTTTGAGTAACCGGTCCCACCGAGTTTGCCTGACCAACTCTCTGGTTAGCTAATTACCAAAATCGGTCTCACCGAGTTTGTGTAATTGATCTCACCGAGATTACGTTATGCCCTAACCCTAACCATATCGGTCCTACCGAGTTGCATGTCGGTCCCACCGGAAATCACTAACGTACAATAGGTTTAATGAATCGGTCCGACCGAGTTTGTTGATTCGGTCCCACCGAGTTTGGTAAATTGTGTGTAACGGTTAGATTTTGTGTGGAGGCTATATATACCCCTCCACATCCTCTTCATTCGTGGAGAGAGCCAGCAGAACAAACCTACACTTCCCACTTACCATTTCTGAGAGAGAATCACCTACTCATGTGTTGAGGCCAAGATATTCCATTCCTACCATATGAATCTTGATCTCTAGCCTTCCCCAAGTTGCTTTCCACTCAAATCTTCTTTCCACCAGATCCAAATCCTATGAGAGAGAGTTGAGTGTTGGGGAGACTATCATTTGAAGCACAAGAGCAAGGAGTTCATCATCAACGCACCATTTGTTACTTCTTAGAGAGTGGTGTCTCCTAGATTGGCTAGGTGTCACTTGGGAGCCTCCGACAAGATTGTGGAGTTGAACCAAGGAGTTTGTAAGGGCAAGGAGATCGCCTACTTTGTGAAGATCTACCGCTAGTGAGGCAATTCCTTCATGGGCGACGACCATGGTGGGATAGACAAGATTGCTTCTTCATGGACCCTTCGTGGGTGGAGCCCTCCGTGGACTCGTGCAACCGTTACCCTTCGTGGGTTGAAGTCTCCATCAACGTGGATGTACGATAGCACCACCTATCGGAACCACGACAAAAACATACGTGTCTCCAATTGTGTTTTAATCCTCCAAAACCCTTCCCTTTACATTCTCGCAAGTTGCATGCTTTACTTTCTGCTGCTCATATACTCTTTGCATGCTTTCTTGTTATGTATTGTGAATGTTAAACTTGTGCCTAATCTCCACTTAAACTTAAAAAAGTTAAAAACTACAACTTTGATACTTAGTGTCTAATTACCCCCCCCCCTAGACACCTCTTCTCAATGTCCTACAAGTGGTATCAGAGCCTTGGTCTCCATTGCCTTGGTTTAATCACCATTGGAGGAAGATGGATGAGTCTACTTTGGGGAGTCTTAGACATAGAGTGCCTATACTTGATGGAGAGTATTTTCATGAGTGGAAAAATGAGATACTCGTAATTTTCAATCAATATCATTTGAACAAGTACATTGCTAGCCCTTGTGCACCTCATGTTGATCCTATGCATCCTACTCTTGATGAGTCAATTGACATGATTAGGAATCTTAGAACTGTTAATCTTATCACTAGAGGCTTGCCTAGAAACTTAATTAGAAACTTGCCTACTCTTGAGTGTGCCTACACTATATGGAAATTTCTTGAGGAACGCTTTCCAAATTATTCCTTGAAAAATCTAGATGAAATTCTCCATAAGTCTATTGCCTTGAGTAAGATGAATACTAGTGATCCTATGTTTGGTGATCGTCTATTTGAACTTACAAACCTTATGCGTGCCAAAGGAGATGTTGGAATTATTGGTGATATTATTTTCGAAGCTATAAGAATTCATAAGCAAGATCATTGTCAAACTCACTCTAACGAATTACCCTCTCTAGGACCTGATCCACCACATGACGATGTTGAACATGGATACTATGATGAGGATGATGATAGTGACTTCGATCTTGACGATGCAATGAGACATTTTGGTCTTATGGCAAATCTTCGGGGATATATGTCAGGAGGAAAGGAATGGGTTCTTGACAGTGGATGTACCGATCACATGACCGGAGATAAAGACATGTTTCGTGAGCTTGCTGAAAACGATGGTCCTCGAAAGTTTGTCACTTTCGGTGACAACTCAAAGGGTAAGGTGGTTGGCCTCGGTAAGGTGGCCATATCACATGATAGCTCCATACAAAATTTCATGCTCGTTGAATCTCTTGGATACAACTTACTTTCAGTATCTAGACTTGCTGATTTCGGTTTCAATGTCCTATTTACTGAAGTAGATTGCCAAGTGTTTCATAGAGATAATCATAAAATGGTCTTTACCGGTGTACGTAGAGGTGATCTATACATTGTTGATTTCTCTAAAAAGGCTCAACCTAAAACTTGCTTCATTGCTAAATCCTCAAAAGGTTGGTTATGGCATAGACGACTAGGTCACGTTGGCATGAGAAACCTTGACAAGCTTATTGAAGGGAATCATATCCTTTGTGTTAACGATGTCATATTTGATAAGGATAGACTTTGCAGTGCTTGTTAAGCAGGTAAACAGGTTGGAGGAAGGCATCCCGTGAAGAACATCATGACCACAAGGAGGCCACTTGAGCTACTTCACATGGATCTTTTTGGTCCCAACGCTTACAAGAGTCTCGGTGGAAATTCGTTTTCTCTAGTTATAGTTGATGATTTTTCAAGATTTACGTGGGTGTTCTTTCTCGATGATAAATCGCAAGTCCAAAAGATCTTCAAAAACTTCGCCAGGAAGGCTCAAAATCAATTTGAAGTGAAGATCAAAAGGTTCACAGCGACAATGGAACGGAGTTCAAGAACGCAAATGTGGACACCTTTCTTGACGAAGAAGGGATTTCACACGAGTTCTCGGCTACGTACACACCTCAACAAAATGGAGTTGTTGAGAGGAAGAACCGGACGCTCATCGAAATGGCGAGAACAAAGCTTGATGAGTACAAGACGCTCAAGCACTTTTGGGCAGAAGTGGTTGAGACAACTTGTCATGCAACAAATCACTTGTATCTTCATAAGCTACTCGACAAGACGGCATACGAGCTCCTCACCGGTAACAAACCCCAAGTTGGATACTTTCGAGTATTCGGCTCAAAGTGCTACATTCTTGATAAGCATCGTCATTCTAAATTTGCTCCTAAGTCTCATGAAGGTTTCCTACTAGGTTATGGCTCAAACTCTCACACTTACCGTGTCTACAACAATTTCACCCGAAAGGTTGAAGAGACGGTAGATGTGAAGTTTGATGAATCTAACGGCTCGCAAGTAGAGCAATTGCCAATTGATGTAGGAGACAAAGATCCTTCGGAAGCAATCCAAGACTTGTCTAGTGGCAAGGTCCGTCCAACGGAGGTGAAGGAGAGTACCTCGTCCGTCCAAGTGGAAGCTTCTACTTCACGACAAGGTGAACCAAGAGTTGATATGAAAGCATCCACAAGTGGGACACATCAAGATGAAGAAAACAAGGAAGTGCATCAAGATGAACGTCAACAACCTCCTTCTCCACCACGACAAGAGAACGACAATGCCAACAATGAAGATGGGCAAGAAGAACAAGATGAAGAAGAAGTTCAACAAAGAACCAAGCAAAAGCTTTCACGAGATCGAGCAAGAATTGCTAAAGACCATCCCGTCAAGCAAATCTACAATGATATTCAAACCGGGAGAATCACTCGCTCTAAAACTCGTTTAGCTAACTTTTGTGAAAACTATTCTTTCATCTCTAGCATTGAACCTATGAAGGTCGAAGGAGCATTGGAAGATACGGATTGGATAAATGCTATGCATGAAGAGCTACACAACTTTGAGAGGAACCAAGTTTGGACATTGGTTGAGAAGCCCGACAACAACCACAACATCATCGGTACCAAATGGGTATTTCGCAACAAACAAGATGAAGATGGACAAGTAGTTCGCAACAAAGCACGTCTCGTCTCCCAAGGCTACACACAAGTCGAAGGTATGGACTATGGTGAGACTTACGCTCCCGTTGCTGGACTTGAGTCCATTCGCATCTTACTTGCCTATGCTAATCACCATGATATCACCTTGTACTAAATGGGCATTAAAAGTGCTTTTCTAAATGGTGAAATAGAGGAGGAAGTTTATGTTAAGCAAGATCCTGGCTTTGTCAATCCTAAGAAACCAAATCATGTTTACAAACTTCACAAAGCCCTTTATGGTCTTAAACAAGCTCCTAGAGCGTGGTATAAATGCTTGACCAAGTTCCTTATTGAAAAAGGCTTTGAAATTGGGAAAATTGATTCTACTCTTTTTACTAAAAGGGTTAATGGAGAACTATTTGTCTGCCAAATCTATGTTGATGATATTATATTTGGTTCAACTAACCCTCATTTTAGTGAAAAGTTTGGGAAGATAATGTCGTAGAAGTTTGAGATGTATATGATGAGTGAACTCAAATTCTTCCTTGGTTTGCAAATCAAGAAAACTAAGGAAGGTAATTTTGTTTCTCAAACGAAGTACACCAAGGACCTATTCAAGAAGTTCAATATGCAAGAATGCAAAGGTATGACTACACCCATGCCTACTAGTGGACATCTTGACTTGACCAAAGATGGTGAACCGGTTGATCAAAAGGTTTATCGCTCTATGATTGGTTCATTGTTATATCTATGTGCTTCACGTGCCGATATCATGCTAAGTGTGTGCATGTGTGCACGATATCAAGCTGCTCCTAAAGAATGTCATCTTATGGCCGTGAAAAGGATAGTGAGATACGTAATCCATACACCAAATTTTGGCATTTGGTATCCTAAGAGGGCCTCTTTCGATCTTGTTGGCTACTCCGACTCGGACTATGCCGGAGACAAGGTTGATAGAAAGTCCACTTCGGGTACTTGTCAATTTCTTGGTAGATCTCTTGTGTCTTGGTCCTCCAAGAAACAAAACTCGGTATCCTTATCCACCACCGAAGTGGAGTACATTGCCACTGGTTCATGTTGTGCTCAATTACTTTGGATGACCCAAACTCTTAAAGATTATGGGATATATGTGAAACATGTTCCATTGCTTTGTGACAATGAAAGTGCTATCAAAATTGGTCATAATCCCGTACAACATTCTCGAACTAAGCATATTGAAGTTCGTCATCATTTCATTCGAGATCATGTTGCTAAGGGTGACATTGATCTTAAGCATGTTCACACCAAAAAGCAATTAGCGGATATATTCACTAAACCTCTTGATGAGAAAGTGTTTTGCAGGTTGAGAGGAGAATTGAACATCATTGATGCTTCAAACTTGGAGTAGAAACTCCATTGGATACATGCAAGACATGAGCTTATGACTAATCCTTGATATTTCTCTTATGATGAAAATCTTATGTCTTGGATATATTTGCATCTTGCATGTTATCTAACCCATGTAGGTACTTGGTTGAATCAAATTCCATGAGATTGTAACCTACTCACATCTTGAGCAATCTCTACATCACCAAGTCTCTACACTATGGTGGTTGAAGACAAGGAAGCAAGGAACCATTCAAACATATCCTTTGACAAATTCTATGTTGAGCTTCATGATTGTCATTTTTGGATACACAAGTGCTCTTCCTTGCAAGGACTAACCCATGTAGGTAGATGGACTCAAATTCCAAGTGGTGCTCCCAACTCTTGATGAGCTATATCAACCTTGAGCAACCCACACAAGTTCAACTACATGGACAACACCACCAACCAAGGTATGTTATTCCATCTTAGAGAAGCTTTACTCCAAGTCATGAGCTAAAGCAACTCGACAAGATGTGAATACATCAAGATGCTTAAACAAAAAATGGCAACCCCATTTTGAGCTCAAACGATGAGTATGACCTATGATCAAGTGATCTCACTTGACTCCTAAGTCAATATACTCTAACATAGGTGAATTTGTCGCCGACCATCTCTAGATGAAGTTCTCTTGTGTTCTTTTCTGTGTTTTTGCATTTGTCTCATGCATATTTGTTTCCCCTTTCAAAAAAACAAAAAAAACTTCATCTAGATTTCTTTCTATTTGCTCTGCATTTTTTGCATCCAATTCATTGCATATCATTTAGTAAACTCCTTGCAAATCTTTGTGAGATCTTACTAGTCTAGTGAGCTGAGGTGACAAGTGTTTTCTCTGCGATGAACTCGGTTTCACCGATTTGTTGTTTTCGGTCCAACCGAATCCTTTCAGTACAACCGAAGCATACCACTCGGTGCCACCGATTTCACAAGCACTCGGTGAATCTTATTTGCATTAGCTCCACTCAGTGAATCTTGTCTTCTACAAGCATCGCATTTATATAAATGCTTTGTGCTGTGACTCAAGGATCAAACCCTTCTTAGAAATTGATGTCAAAGAGGGAGAGAGAGATCACATCGAAGCTTATCACTTAGAGAGATCACATCAGAGAGAGAGAGAGTATCACCTCCTTAGGGGGAGAAAGAGATCTCCAGGGGGAGAGAATACTCAAGTAGAAAGTATTTCTCAAGGATCCCAGATGCTTGGTGTTCAAGAGGAGAGATGCCACATGTCTTCTTGAGGGGAAAGCCATGTTCATATGTGCTTATTTGCATTAGCTCTGTTCATTTATATCCTTCAGCTCTGATTTTCTATTCCCTATCTTCTCCCAGTATCCCATGCAAGATTCAGGGGGAGCAAGACATCTAAGGGAAAGAAATCATTTCAATTCATTGCATATCTTTACTCTTGGGGACATGTCTAGTCCAATGTGGTACTTAGTACTCACTCTCTACATGTCATCCCAGTCTTGGTATTCTTGTGGTTTCTTCTGTTTGCTCTGGCTAGTAGATGTACCTGTGTTATCTAACCTTGTTTACGCAGGTTTATTCCATCCTAAGACAACTCAAGACTACAAGGTAAGTATATGCATCACAATCATGTGTATGAGGAATTCTTGCTGATGTACATACTGTTTGCAAGAAGGACTCATGGGCATGAAGATATTTTCTTTAATATTCTTTGCTCTGATGCATATGGCCAAGATACATGTAACACATTGCCTTCTCTATCATGGTTATGCTCTCACATGCTTCTATATTCCATATTCACATGATTGCATACATGTAGGGGGAGCCTATGCTTGTTACATGTATTTCCAAAGCTTTACTTGCTATTCTTTATATCTTTATCTAAAGCTTTGATGTATGTTGTCATCAATTACCAAAAAGGGGGAGATTGAAAGCACAAGTGCTCCCTAGGTGGTTTTGGTAATTAATGACAACATATCTCTTGTTGGACTAACACTTTTATCTAGTATGTTTCAGATAAGTTCAACAATGGATTGGCATGGACTAAAGGATGTGGGAACTCCTTCAAGATGCTAAGGACAAAGGATTGGCTCAAGCTTCAAGCTCAAGACTCTTCATTTTATATTTTAGTGATCCAAGATCACATTGAGTCTATAGGAAAAGCCAATACTATCAAGAAGGGATGAGGTGTTGCTTAATGAGTTTCTTGCTCCACAGTGCTTAGTGATATGCTCCAAAACCCTCAACTACTTTCCCACTTCCACCATATCACCTAAACCTAAAGTCAAACTCGGCCATACCAATTCTTTCTATCTGGCGCCACCGAGTTCAGATGTCATAGCCACTGCCACAAATCCTAGTCAAATTGGTCTCACCGATAGGGGTCTCGGTCTCACCGAGATGGGATTGTAATCTCTCTGTGTATGTCCATTACCAAAATCGGTCTCCCTGAGTTTGAGCAATCGGTACTACCGAGATTACAATGCAAACTCTCTGGTTAACTTATTACCAAAATCGGTCCCACCGAGTTTGCCTGACCAACTCTCTGGTTAGCTAATTACCAAAATCGGTCTCACCGAGTTTGTGTAATCGGTCTCACCGAGATTACGTTATTCTCTAACCCTAACCATATCGGTCCTACCGAGTTGCATGTCGGTCCCACCGGAAATCACTAACGGTCACTAGGTTTACTGAATCGGTCCGACCGAGTTTGTTGATTCGGTCCCACCGATTTTGGTAAATTGTGTGTAACGGTTAGATTTTGTGTGGAGGCTATATATACCCCTCCACCTCCTCTTCATTCGTGGAGAGAGCCAGCAGAACAAACCTACACTTCCAACTTACCAGTTCTGAGAGAGAATCACCTACTCATGTGTTGAGGCCAAGATATTCCATTCCTACCAAATGAATCTTGATCTCTAGCCTTCCCCAAGTTGCTTTCCACTCAAATCTTCTTTCCACCAGATCCAAATCCTATGAGAGAGAGTTGAGTGTTGGGGAGACTATCATTTGAAGCACAAGAGCAAGGAGTTCATCATCAACGCACCATTTGTTACTTCTTGGAGAGTGGTGTACCTAGATTGGCTAGGTGTCACTTGGGAGCCTCCGACAAGATTGTGGAGTTGAACCAAGGAGTTTGTAAGAGCAAGGAGATCGCCTACTTCGTGAAGATCTACCGCTAGTGAGGCAATTCCTTCATGGGCGACGGCCATGGTGGGATAGACAAGATTGCTTCTTCGTGGACCCTTCGTGGGTGGAGCCCTCCGTGGACTCGTGCAACCATTACCCTTCGTGGGTTGAAGTCTCCATCAACGTGGATGTACGATAGCACCACCTATCAGAACCATGACAAAAACATCCGTGTCTCCAATTGTGTTTTAATCCTCCAAAACCCTTCCCTTTACATTCTCGCAAGTTGCATGGTTTACTTTCAAATGCTCATATACACTTTGCATGCTTGCTTGTTATGTATTGTGAATGTTAAACTTGTGCCTAAACTCCACTTAAACTTAAAAAGTTAAAAACTGCAACTTTGATACTTAGTGTCTAATCACCCCCCCTCTAGACACCTCTTCTCAAGGTCCTACAACGTGCGTGCATCTACATCGACCAGTATATATGTACGTACACGTTCGCGACCAGAATGACAACGCTGCGTACGCTTCGGCCAGGTGGGTCCCGACTGTCAGGCACTTCCTTGCCTGCGAAGATGTAGCTAGTGGGTCCCAGCAGTCAGGGGGCAAATCGTTTTTTTTTTGCCCGGACGCACTTCCTTGCGTGTGAAGGTGTAGCTGCTGGGTCCCAGCAGTCAGGGGGTGAATCTTTTTTTGGCCCGGACGCACTTCCTTGCGTGCGATGGTGTAGTTCGTGGGTCCCAGCAGTCGGGGGGCAAATCGTTTTTTCGGACGCACTTCCTTGCGTGCGAAGATGTAGCTGGTGGGTCCCAGCAGTCAGGGGGGTGAATCGTTTTTTTTCGAACGCACTTCCTTGCGTGCGAAGATGTAGCTCGTGGGTCCCAGCAGTCAGGGGGCGAATCATTTTTTTGCAAAATACAGTGGCCCGTCCGGTGGGTCCCCGCTGTCAGGTGGAGGAATAATTATTTTGCGCGTAATAAGGAGGCACTTCCTTGCGGCTGCCATGGACCCAGCTGTCACCCTTTCCACATACAGTCCACGTCTGATGGAAGTCGTTCCTTGACCACGTTGACCACTCTGCGCCGAGAGCACCACGGCGGTGGACTACGACGAGGCCTAGGAAGGGGACGACGCGGAGTCGGGGAAGATGTGGCAGTGGATGCACATGCGGAGAGGAGTACGAGGGTTCATTGGTTGGGCTGCGCTGTCATCGCTGCAGAATAACAAGGGGTGTGGGTGAGTGGAGGGATGGCCTGGCCAGCGGTGGGAGTAGTAGGGGGCGGTGAGGCCTCCGCGGCAGCACAGCCGGCCACGGGAGGCAGGAGCAGGCGGCACGACCAGCGCTGCTTTGGGCGGCTGGAGCAAGAAGACTAGAGGTTGAAGAAGCACGACGGCCATTGGATGGACATCGTATGGTCACTGCAGCTAGAATCATTTATATTGACTAAGTTCACAAAGCCCTTGGGTACGTCAACTTAGTAGGCCCACAGGTCAGCTTCTGAAACGGTGCGCCCCAGATGTTAGGGGGAGGAATCATTTTTTGGGCGGGTGAAGCTAGAATATCCGAGATTGAAGAAGAAGCACGGCATCCGTTGGATGGACATCCAACGACCACTGCTGCTAGAACCGTGTGTTGACTATAAGTTGACAAAGCCTTGCATACGCGTCAACTCTGTTTTTTTAGGGGACGCGTCAACTTAGTAAGGCCAGCCGTGTGTGACAAAGAACTTATAGCCCATTTGAGATTTATAAGAATGTGTAGCCCATTTTTTAATTCTAATGGAATTTACTACAACCCATTTATAGTTTGTTAAAAGTACACCCATTCAAAGCAGAATTCAATAAAATTTCCCACATTTTGATGGGATCCGAATATTTTTATCCCAAAATTTCTAGTCAGATTAAATACAATTTCAATATAAAATTTATATTATGTAAAAATCCAACGAAACATTGCGCTCGCAACAATTAATGAAATTAAGATTTTCAATATCCAAAAATAATCTCTACTCCTATAAAAAAGCGAGTTGATGGTGATGGTGTGCATGCCTTCGGGCCATATATACCGTCCGATCTTGAATCTGCGGCAGAGATTGAGACCGAGGCGTGTTGTACAGAGCCAACTAGCAAAACAAGATATTCTGGAGGTTTCTCTCGTGAGATCGATTATTCTAGAACCTTTCCCCAAGTTTCCTCGCCGCAGGCCCCTCCCCTCTCTTTCCTTGCGACCATGTTGGATTTGAGTTGGGCGAGCATCACGTAGTAAATCGGATTTGGCTTAAGATCTCCCCTGCGACATCATTCCTTCTGGATCTGGCCGTGTAGGCTGTCGGAGAATGAGAACGGAACACGGCGATGGACCCATAGAGTCAAAGGAGACGACACAATTCGGCCAACACGACTCACGGGAGGAGGTGCTTGTGGCGGGCGGGGATGCACTTCTTGCGTCGTCGCGGACCCTGTCAGCCGGAATCAGTGCCGTGGGAGGAGCCTCGTATTTTATAAAGTAATCACGTGTTTGGTGCATTTTTTTATAGTTACTACCCAGTTTTTATAATTACATTCCATTTATTATTTCTTAAAGCCCATTTTCTTGTTAAGCCTAATGCATCCCTCCTAGGAAAGATTTGCAGCCCAGCAAGGCAGAGAATAACAACTTGACCTTGCCTGGGTATTCCTAAAAAAGTATAGTTGGGCTAGCCATTTACAGCTTGAAAAAAATTAATATCTGGGCGGGATATCTGGCCTGGGCTAGACGGGCCACAACTCGCCTAGTTAATACCTGCAGCGATGTTTTCTTTATTGTTCAGAGGAGAAAAATTAATATCTGGGCTAAACATCGAAAAACTCTATAGTGCTCAGACCTCAAAAACACAAATACTGCTCGAGCTACTTGGTCCCAGCTGTCGGCCGCTTCTTGTGCAATTCTCTCATTTATTGACTACTCCCTCCTTTCTGGTTTATAATGCTCAATTCAAAAATCTCACTAATCAAGGTAGATGGCGAGTGGTGGAATACATTTTGTAGTTTTGCAAAAGCACCTAATTAATGCTTTTGTTATCCTCAAAAGATTATGTTTATCAATGCATTAATTGCAATGCATGCATGCATAAAGTACATGCATTGGTCAATTTTCTCTTAATACTTGCATGCAATGATTTATTGCACCTCGGAATCTAAACATGTGATGGAAAACAACCAAATTGAGCCTTATAAAATGGAAAAACTAAAATTTTGAGATAAGCCCTATAAACCGGAAAGGAGGGAGTACATAGGTTGACAATGGTGTGGGACCGTGATGTCAAGAAACTAGGAGGAAGCAAAATAAATTATAGTTTATATATATATATATATATATATATATATATATAATAAGGAGGCACTTGCGTACGTGAGGCTATGGACCTGGTGGGTCCCCATTGTCATCCTCTCCAAGTAAAGTCATCTCCTCGCCCGCGCTCGCTTTCTGCCCGAAATAGTCAGCGCCGCCCGCCCCGCTTCCCGGTGCAGGCGATTGCTCCGCCTTCAAACGACACAAGTGTCGTTTGTTCATCCATCTGCCACACACATTAATGATACACGGTTGCCGAGGCGGCTACTCCAGCGCCACACGTGCATCCCTCTGCCCGCCCACCATTGCTATATAAACTGCTGCGCCGGCCATAGCCGCAGTCATCCGCATATGTTCCCTTTCTCCTGTCCACACCACTACTGTCCACCATGGCTTCCTTGCGTTCCAGTGCTCTTCAAGACGGGCGGACGACGGACCACAAGGAGATTACAGCCATTGCTGCCGACAGGCTGGCCGACAGGCAGCCGGAGGACGACGACGTCCCAATGGAGAACATGGTAGTCGATGATCCGGCGCCAACCCCCTCCTCCGTGCCATCCTCACCGGTGCATTGCACCATGACCATCGGCGAGGCCCATGCCCAATATATGGACAGGGTGAGGCAGATGCATGAGGAGCAGTTCCGGGAGGCGTAGGCCGATGCGGCCTACAACCACCATCTCCTCCAAGAGCACCTGCAGGCTGAGGAGTAGATCGCCACGGAGCGGGCGGAGCAGGAGGCGCTGCTCGACTCGTACCACTCCGCCAGCAAGGGCCGCCTCGAGCACTGGCGGTACCGCATGCGAGTGGCGGAGGCTGCGGCCTCCTACAAAGAGGCTAGCAAAGAGGGCGATGAAGCGGGCGAGGTACTGTTTGGCGAGAATGAGGATGAGGCAGAGGACAATGCCGGCTCCGACGAGTCCCCGCTCCACTGGCGTCGATCAGGCCCTGCTCCGCCGAGGCCCCACGGTGCGAACAACGTGGCAGAGGACACCGCCGGCTCTACCGAGGCCCCGCGGCGCCAACAATGAGGCAGAGGACACCGCCGGCTCCGCCGAGGCCCCGCCCCGCCAACAACGAGGCAGAGGACATCGCCGGTTCAGCCGAGGCCACACCCTCTCGGCAACATGGGGAGGATTTCCACCGCTCCGTTGAGGTGCCGCCCGCAGGCAACGAGACAGAGGACATCGCCGGCTCCGCCGAGGCCCCGCCCCGCTGCCAACGAGGTCGCGCCACACAGAAAACAAGGAAGAGTAGAACACGGTATGTCGCTGCCGCTCGGGTCCAAGTAAGGCCACCGCTGCTACCCTCCGGTTGAAGCCAAGCTAGGCGGGTTGACCATTGATTACCGGTCAGCTTCTTGGCAGCGATGTGGAGTCGGAGAGCTGCCTGGAGAAGAACGCTGCTTCTACTGAACTGCTGGTGTAGTTGGCTAACTGACACATGGGCCCAACAGGCCACATGTCAGTTACGCAACTGCACCTGCAGTTAAGTCACTGAAGCTTCTATTCGGCTCAGCGGGACACGGGTGGGTAGCTTCGGTTAATTAATTATACCTCCAGCGCACCCCTTTTTAGTTGAAGAATGTATGAAATGTAATGAAATCGGGCATGTTTATATGAAATCCGACCGTGTATGAATGAATTTATTTCGATTAATTCGAATTCCTGTATCACTTGCATTGGATGAACATGCAAAACAATACGTACTAGCATTATTCCCAGGGTGATCACCTCGTTTCCAGTAGTTTCACAGGTACTCCCTCCGGTCCTTTCTAGACTACATACAAGTTTTTTCTGCAGTCAAAGTATCTCTACTTTGACAAAAATTATGCACTTTCACAATGTGCGAAGTAAAAAGGAACAGAAGGAGTACAAAGAGTTTGAGCAGCTTTTTAGCGTTTCTGTACATTGCAATCAAACACACAGGCCTGGCAATTCATAGAGAACATTCAAAACAATCGATGATTATGCATCTCAGCGACTCACATGTCAGAGGCAATATTTACTTCACAACTAGAGAATAAAGAAAAAATTGATCAACGCTGCTGACAGCAAAGGGCGTCCCATTCGAAAATATCAAATGCATGTCTTGCTAAAATCAATGAGCAAAATTTGACAAGGTTGTCCCATTCCAAAATATCAAATGCCTACGATTGTGGAATGGGTAGGGTTTGCCATCAGTTCGGACATTGACATGGAACCTCGTGCTAAATAAACCAGTTGTTCTTTTTGTGCAGTTCCACCAAAATCAACCAAATTCGCGCGTAGCTTGTATGATTTCGCCCTTATATGTTGCAATGCCTTGAACTTATCGGCACCTCCTTTCTTGTGGTGGAAATGAATGATTCGACGTATTAATGAACATTTTGTACAGTTCCCATTGAAATCAAGCTGAGCACCCCTATTTGCACAAATACAAAAAAGTGATTATTATAAAGCAAACTGTACTATGAATTGACAGTTTCAACAGGCACATACATGGTCCATGTAGAGCACACTTTTAGAAAAATGGAACTCACCAGAAAGAATCCTAGAACAACATTGTACTCGCCCATCACAGCAAAAAAATGGAGATTTTTCTGTCCTTCTGAGCTGAAATTAGTTTGGTCTTGTGGGGAGTAATGTAACCATCCTTTAACTACTCCTTCTGATGAGAAGATAGACAGGGCTTCTTCATCCTGGCATAATCGGAACTAGTCACTTCACATACTTCATATTCTTCTTCAGAGGAAGATGATCCTGTTGTGCAAAGACAAGAGGACTACTAAATGCTAGCATCCCTGTTTGCTCGAAAAAAAGGAAAGGAAATATTTAAAATAGCACAGATGAAGCACTTTTCAAGGACAATACCACTTTTTCATGACAGTATCTAAACAGTAGCACAACACCAATAGAGATGACAAAGCTCAATCATATGGATGAAATCAGTGGGAGAGTACCAACCTTTGTCAGGAGGCTTATTGTGTAGAGCATACAGATGAAGCACTTCTCCGGAACCATCTGTTGCTATCTACGGTGGTGGCCATGCTTACTATATACTTGTGCAGTTCCACTAAAATATATGGTATCTTCAAAGAAGATCCCTATTTGCACAAGTAGAGATAATTACGTATTACATAAAGAGTGGCATCAAAGAAGTGGCAAAACAATTGCTCGTTCCATCCATAGCAATAAATTAAGATACAAAACTATATCACTACTTGTGTCATCATAGTTCCAGTGCTTCATTACAGCACCGGGAGTTGATTTTTGTTTTTCTTCCGCTTGTTCTTCCCCTTCATCACTTGGTTCAATAACAGACAAGCTTCGCCTTCAATGTAAGATTTGGCATGTCAATTAGGGAGCACAAGTCTAGTACTAAACTTAAATTTCTGATGAAAGTGGCAAAATACAGGCCAGCAGTTGTCAAATATCCTTATCTTACCTCAATGGGATATTACGGTGCACATACAGATTGGAAGTCTTGTCTCCATTTGTGCAGTTCACAAAAGTCAAGCAACATTATCGTACAAGTAGCACAACATATGAAAGCACACTTCAGAATCATGTGAAAGAAGGCTAGTACTGACCTCTCATGATGCGGAATTCAAACAACTCGCAAGATGAATATCTGAACCAAATTTGCCTTAATGGATAGGAAGTAAGATCTCCTCTTATGCAGTTCCACTAAGATCAAGCAATCAAGCAACGTTGTCGGTGTGACATTTTGGTTGAACTGCACAAAACACTCTTAAAACAAAAGTGTATTGTGCAGTGCAACAAAAGGTCACAATGGCAACGAGGTGAAGTAGATAACCCTGTTTACACAGAGGTGCAAAGGAAACAATTAGTGGTCAATAATGGTGGATGACACAGAAGCCAACAAAAAGAAGCATCTACCGTATTTAAATGGGAAAGAAAGCAAGACAGTAGCATTTCTCAAATGGTGGCATTGATTAATATTAACATAGAGATTATATTAACAATAAAATTCGTTAAACATGTAATTTGCTTTTAACTGTGGCATTGCATCAATTTTCCAGCGGGATTATTAGAGGGTGTTTATTTACAGGGACATTTTGGTGTAGGGACTAAAAAAACTCTGTGTCAGTCCCATCTAAACCAAACAGGAGGGACTTTTAGGGACTAAAAGTGGGCATTTGGGACTAAAGAAAGAAGACCCTGAGGGAGTCTTTTTGGGACTTTTTCCAATAGTTGCCCCTGCCACGCATTGCACCTTGTTTCTATTAGTTCATTACTAGGGGTAACATGGTCTTTTAGCATGTCATTTAGTAACCTCTAGTCCATGTTTAGTCCCTGGAACCAAGCAGGTAGGGACTAGGGATTTTTTAACCAAACAGGGCCTTAGATTAACAACAGCTAATGAGTTACATGGGAAAGTGGATGCACCAGCACCATGTGCATCTACCGATGTACTGTGGTCATGCACAGTCTGTTGCAAGAAAGAACAAACAACCAAGGAGCATATTTGTGTTGGTCCCAGTTTTGTTATCTTTAGACACCTTTCCCTATGTGAGCGCAGCAAATCTAGTCCTGCTCAAACTCTACAGCCTTGTCCCTTCCTTTCCTTTTTGAACTAGTACTTTCGCCCCTTCCTTTCCTCTTTGAACCACGTCCTAGATTTATGCGATACAACTTTCCCCACTACTTTCCTCCATTCCTTTCCTCTTTGAACCACGTCCTAGATTCATGCTATACAACTTTCCCCCTTCATTTCCTCTTTGAACCACGTCCAAGATTCATGCTATATAGAACTTTTACCACTACTTTCCCACACTCCTTTCCTCTTTGAACCACGTCCTAGATTCATGGTATACATGTAGCTAGAGCAATGCATGTGGAGTAAGTAAATTATACCTTAAGGTTCTTGGGGCGTGGCTCGGTGGGTGACGGGGCGGCGGCGAAGAAGAAGGGGTCGGAGGCCCTCCCGCACCGCCGCTGGGTGGAAAGTGAACATATGCGCCAGTAGTAGATTCCCTCCCTTGCCGATGGCGACAGCGTTAAGCCTCCTTCGCTTCCCGGCGGACGGATCCTGCCGGCTCTTTAAGCACCAGTGAGGAGAGAGAGAGGCCAATGAAGTCTTGTTTAGATCTGGAGAGGGCGAGAGAGTGTGAAGACAGCAACTACAAGCGCTGAGGCTCCAGCGGGAGAGGGCGAGAGAGTGTGAAGAGAGCAACTGCAATAGTTGAGGCTCCAGCGTGTATATATATACTGGAGAGAGAGTGTGAGGCGTGCAAACCCTAGAAAACATTTTGACCAGTCAAAGAATCTCCTGGCACAAATTATGCTCAAGTGTAGTTATCGAACCCGAGACCTCAAGTTTGCTGAGCGAACAGGCTAACCAGCTACACAACCCTCCCGTTATGTACAACGAGAGGAAAATAACCTTTTATACATTCCTGCATTCGTGTGACAAGCATGCTGTGTTTTTTTGTGTGCGTGGGAGTCATTGGGATTTCAATCATAATCATGTCATGTGGCTTTGGTGGTAAGACTATCCACAGTGGTGCAGAAATAATGCAGCCTTAGTCACCTTACCTCTCTCCACGTAGTACGATGGGTCCCACCAGTCAGAGGGTGAAACATACAAATAAATAAGAAAAATTAAAAGCATCAGCGGTGTATCTTACCTCACACATCTCGCTACTGCTCGGGAACACTGTCCAATTGATCCCTCTGTTCGCTCACGTACTATTTTAAGTGAATCCTTATTATAACATGCACACAAATTTTGGGCACTTGTATTCGACTTAAGTCAGTGTGCCACCATATCTCGTATACTTACTACTCCCTCCATCTAGGTGTAATAAGTCATGTTAGAAGGTGCAACGGGACCAAGGTGCGTGCGTGTGCGTGTGTGTGTTTAACAGCATGTGTGTGTTAGAGAGTGCGACAGATCGACCTACTCCTATAGAGAGATGGTGTGTAGTGTACGATTTTAGCCGCGAGAGTCGGTGCATCCTCTCGTTTTCAGGCGTGTCCGGTAGGGACATGCCGACAGCTGCCACGCCCGCTCCTGACCAACCTGGCCCACCCAAAGCCCCTCCATCGCCCGTGCGCGCTTCCTGCCCGAAACGGTCAACGCCGCTCCAAAGAATCAGTGCCGCATTCATGCCAGGGCAGAGCGAACGCGACCTCTCGCTGGTGCAAGAGTGATGGTTGCTTCATCCGTCCAACTTACTGTTGGGTATATGTGATTTAACGGCTCATTGGTCTTTATTACTAAGGTGGTAGGACTGCTGGATGTCCCACGCTTTCGGCGAAAGGAGGTAGTAGATTACAATTTTCTCCATTGTTATAATGGAGGAGTGCAATAGCAGTGAAAACACCCAGGCTCAGTGATTACATGGCCCACCTCACACTATCACCGTGCGACACCTAACTCTTTACATGGTACTCCCTCCATTCCTAAATATTACTAGATGAGTCCCCGCGCGTTGCTGCGGAACAGCCGTATATCTCTCTGCGCAAAATATGATTCATAGAACTAAAAAAACTCTATAACCGCATGACAAATGTGGTAGCCAAACTAAATAAACTCCCATCATCATTTAGATCATCCCACATAAGGAAAAAGATCAGCCAACTCCTACTGCATAATGGGATTATATTTTTCTTTTTGACATGTTAATGGGACTTAAAAGCTCACTTACATGCATGCTACCGGTGCATGCTTGCATGCAGACATGTTGATGTGATTTAAAACCCACTCACATGCATGCCACGGTATTTCTACATGCTTGCATGTGGCTTAGTGCGAGCCTCTCAACGTCTGATCAGACGGCTATTATGACTGATTTACTTCATCTAACGGCTACATCAATTTTGATGATGTGGCTCAAGGAGAGGATAGAGAATTCCTAGTAGTGGGGGCTAGCTATTACTAGTAGATAAGTCTTTGTAGAGATTCCACTAGGTGAACTACATACGGAACAAAATGAATGAATCTACACTTAAATGCATCTATATACATCCGCATGTGGTTCATGATGAAATCTCTACAAAGACTTATATTTAGGAACGGAGGAAGTACTAGTATAGTACGTACTGTAATTTATAAGCAAGATAAATTTGTGCAATGCTATGAAGCTTCCAGCTTCTGTTACATGTATCTTGCGTCCAAGGTTGCCCGTTGCAACATTTCATCAAATACAAAGGAGACTAACATGCATGCTATTGCATCTCAATGATTGACAGATCATAGAAAATATGTACTCCCTCCGTTCCAAAATAAGTGTCTCAACTTTGTGCAAACTTTAGTACAAAGTTGTACTACTACTAAAGTTGACACTTATTTTGGAACAGAGGTAGCTAAAGAAAAAACGATCCATGCAGTCCCTAGCCCTTGAACCGTGAACCCTGACCAGGCTTCAATTTGCTGGCAACATTCGAGCTTCCTAATTAATGAAGTTTGCAACCTTTTGACCATCGGATCATTTTGTGAAATTTCACCAAAATCGAGATGAGCATCCCTGTGGCAAAGAAATTGAAGAAGCGTGATTAGAATAAGATTACTGGGACTAGTTGATGAGACATAAACTCATCACAAATATAGTACATAGAAGCCAGTAGAGGTATCAGGTATGTGCGGGGCAAAGAAGTAGAGAAATATCCACAGGGAGTGATGTGGGCAGCTGGAGCAGTGGTGCAAGCCGGCTGTAAAGGGAGTTGTACCTGAGGGACGTAGCTCAACCTTGAGGAGGGTGGTGGGAAGCGGCAACTGCCCACGTTGCGGCAGTGAGCAAGGGACGAAGGCAACCTCACCGGCTTTGTGAGAGAGAACGGCGGGGACCCCTGATCGGGACGTGCCGACAGTGGGTTTTCACCGTCGGCGACGGCCACCGCATCTACACTAAGCATCCACCCCTTCCCCAAGCAGACGTGATCCGCCGGGATGTTAGAGATGTGGCCACAGTCGTTTTGTGCGAGAGAGTGTGAAGAGAGCAACCCAAGCAAGCAACCGTGTAGGCTGGCCCGTCCTGACTATGTATATAGTGGAGCAGTTTCCTTTTCTCTCCATATGAACCTATCATATTGCATACATGCCACTGAAGAAAAAAAAACTTTATTTATAAATGACGCGGCACCTACTACTCGTTCTCCTATAACCTTGCGCTTGGCATCTCCAAAATATTAACCTTGCGATTGGCTCTTTGCCTCTTCGGGAAGTCGAACAATAATGGTAGTGCAGTATATATCATTCTGGCTATATGAGACTGAATAAATTGCTGCACGTCCACCACGTGGGAGAGGGTCGAGGGGCGAGGGAGAGTGCTACATACGGAGCAAAATGAGTGAATCTACACTCTAAAATATGTCTATATACATTAGTGTTTGGAGTATGTACTAGTAGTTCATATTGAAATCTACTAAAGGACATATATATTCCAAACAATATGATATAATCTCTATAACCAAGGTAGTAGGGACGAGGAGTAAACGGAGGCAGTAGTAAATTTTTCTCCTTGTCCTGCGAGCCACCGCGCGCATGGGCGAGGGAGTGGGCGTGAGGTGGAGCAAGCTTCACCTCATCCTGCGAGCCACCGCATCCGTGGGCGGGGGAGACAGCGTACTAAGCAAGCTTCTCCTCATTCTACGAGTTGACGAGACACATCAAAAGTACTCCAGTGTATAGAGCCTTGCCTCTAAGGTAGGCCCCACATGGTTTGCCTCTTTTTTAAATTTAACATAACGCGTCAAGTCGCAATTTGTTTGTTCACCCGTGGTAGATGATCCACCCTCCACCAAGTGGACAACTAGTACATGTGCCAAATTACCACGTGGGCTATCTTTTTCGTACAAAAATGAGCTCCACCGTGTACCCGCGCGGGTGTGGTTGGGAAAGAGAAGGGAGTACGTGCATCGTGCATGCACCTCTTCTCTTCGTACACGTCCCCCACCTAGATGGGTGTGTGTGAGAGATACAAACCGCGTTCGTGAGTGTTTTTTGTTTTGGGGTGGGGGTGGGGGTGGGGTGGGGGGTTGATTTCGTGAATTATTTGTGGGAATATGTGTCGATGACATCTCAAACAAAATTTTGCATGCAATGTGTGTGAAATGGAGGCCTATCCATATCATACATAGAGGGTCGGGCAATCCACAAGAAGAGAGGGAGGGGTCATAGCTATCGATAGAGTCGAAGAGAGGATCAAGTGGGTGGGTGCGAGATCGATGAAGAGAGCCATCGAAATTGTGTGTGTGTGCAAGTCAAAGGTATAGGGCGACTGGCCTACTGGAACGTTATAGGGCACATGTCAAGTTTGTGTGTGGCAGGGAGACATGACTAGAGCGCTCGATGTATCGGTGTGTGTGGGGGGGGAGGGGGTGGGGGAGGGGTAGGCAGAGACCTAACTATAGAGGTAGAACAACTCGTATATGTGTTGAGAAGGAGAGACCCAGCTATGTCTTGAGGGAGATCGGTCGACATCCATACAGAACTGAAGGACGGGAAATATGATGGGACAGAGAGAGAGAGAGAGAGAGAGGAGAGAGGGAGGGAGGGAGAGGGAGGGAGAGGGGTAGAGTGCTGGATGGGTGATGGAGTTGCTTCTCGGAGATGTTGGGAGAGGCCTACTAGACAAACTGAGGGTGGAACTGCAATGTTATCAACAAGAGTGGGGATGTGTTTCTGTGTGTGCCTGTGTGTGCTAGATCTGTTGGGACGCATCCATGGATGATGAAGGGGAACCATGTGTTTGGTAAGTAAACCTAACTAGATCGGTAGATCAATTGTTGTTTGTGGGAGGAAGGGAGAGACACAACTAATGAGGTAGATCGATCGACGTGTGGGTAAAAACAAGTTATAAGGACCTGGCTAGCTATATGTATAGCGAGAGATCGGTCGGTGTACATCCATTTGTTAGAGGCAAATAAGGACCAGCGAGACGGATAGACAGAGAGTATGGAGCTAGGAGGTGGTGCGAAAGGCCCAACTACTAGCTAGATAGGGGGAGGAGTGTGCAGTTGTGAGATCGATGAAAAGAGGGGCGAGAGTTTACACGTGTGTCTGACCGTATGAGAGACACGAGGCAAGGGCACATAAAGGAGGAGATTGAAGGTGTGTGTGTATGTTATAGGCAGGCATCGCTGGAGAGGTTTATCGATCGGTGTGTGTCGGAAAGGAGTTGTGGAGACTCTGGGAGAATGACCTAAAGAAAAAAAATGAATGTGCCCGATGGATAGAATGCCGAGGGAGGGGGAGGGCAAGGAGGGCGTGTGCATGCATGAGAGAAAGTTAGTGGTAGCTACAAAGGTTAGAGGATTGTGTGGGTGTAAGAGACTAACAAAGATCATAATTTGATATGAAAGCGGATTCATATATTTGAATAGGAGATCATAGTGTTTTAAATATTGCATGCATGAATATAGCGGTGATACACGTGTTGTGCACATGTTATACCATAATGTGATAATGCATGGCGTTTGCAACTGACAGCTAAATGCCAAACAATCTAAACCATACTATACATCAAACAATCTCACATTTTATTTGAATTTGTGATAATGTGTGGCGTTTGCAGCTTACAAGTAAATATCGAGCAATCTAAACAATACTATATATCGAACATTCTCACATTTTATTTGAATTTGTGGTAATGTGTGGTGTTTGCAACTCACATCTAAATACTTGTAGGCGTAGGGGGCGGGGCACCATACATAATGTGATAAACACATTATACATATGAGACATGGTTTAGATTAAGAAGATCTAGCTAGAGCTAGAAATGTAACGTGATTTGAAATCAAAATAAAGTGGATTCAAAAAATCTAGTTCGAGTTCATATAGTACACATAGTTCATATGTAACTCGAGACTAATCATGTGGTGTGCGGTGAAGATAATACGCAAACGATGGTTTAACTTGACAATAATGATGATTGTAGATCTTATTAAAACAGATAAATGAATTCAAATGCTTTGACTTCACAACAATCATTACTGTAGATCTTATTCAAATAGAGAAACGAATTCAAATCTAGTTCATATTGAAGCGGTAGTATATACGTTTTGAATGCACTAAAACGTTCATTTGAGTAGTAGGTTGCTTGCATTATACACATAGCGAAATATTTTAATTGAACATAACATGAATTCAAAGTTTTGAATGATTTGTAGTGCGCATTGATTTGGTACAATACACGTTAGGCTTGTTCGGAAATTTCAACCCGCGCCTTGTTAGCCCGAAATATTTAAGATATATCTTTGTCTCGTTGTGCTCCGACAACTCCCTCCATCTCAACCCGCGCCTTGCTATTCCAAAAATACAACGCGCATGAAAACTCCCACCTCCTGTGAAATCCCGACACGCGAAATGCCCGTGGTACCCCTGAACCGAAAGAACCGCCTCAAATCTCTGGGGGGTACTTTCGTAACTTACCCCACATTTCGGACAAGCGCGTCTCTAAGCCATGGTTCCCCACTGCCATCCCATCCGCCCACCCATTCGTACACCGAGGCCGCGAAAATCCACGACGAAACCCCACACCCTGCTCCGTCCGCCACCCAGCCGGAGCCTCTTGCCTGACGACGTCGTCCACAGCAACACCTCGACGTCCCTCATCCACCGTACCGGATGAGGATCCATCGTCGATCTCATCGTCCCGCCGGTTCAGCCACCCTGTCCTCCACCTCCAAGGAGCTGCCCCGATGTTCCCCTCGTCTTTCGCGCCACCTCCATTCCCACACCGCCGTCTTCACCTGCACCACCAGAAGAGCATCATCATCACCGTTTCCTCGGATGAAGCTGCGGCCTAATCGGCACCACCAAAGAGTTTGTACACTAATCGCCGCATTTTCTTCTTGATTCGATCTCACGGTGCTACCGGCACTCAGTCCCGAGCCGACACGGCGTGGCTCCATCCACGGCGGCGTCACCGGCCACTTCCTCCACGGTGTCGCTCCCTCGGTGGCGATGTCCACATCAGTAGGAGTTGCTGCTGCTTTAGCTCTCGCTCGCGCTGCTGCTCTGCTCTTTCTCTCGGTCCCCTGCCTGGTCTGCTCTTGCTATTGCTCTTGCTCGCGCTGCTACTCTCGCTTTTGCTCTTGCTTGCGATGTTACTCCGATTTAGCTACACTTCAGTCGACTGAATCGACTTTTGGGTCAGTCGATTTTTAGGGGGTGGGGGGGGGGGGGCTCGCCAGCGTGAAGGAAGAACCAGCCGCAGTGGGGAGGGGGGCTCGCCGGAGAGGTACCCCACTATCTATCTTAGGGTTCAGGATGGGGGCGATGGTCGCCGGCTTTGGCGGGGCGGTGGCATGGGGACAACCGGAGAAAAAGCTCGGCACGGGGGGGGGGGGGGGGGGTAGAGGGATAGCCGGGGCGGCGGCGGACGGGCGGGGGGGGGGGTGTTTTCGGGGCGGGCGGGGCGGCGCACCGCCGCTCGTGGGCGGCGGGGGGCTGCTGTTTGGCTGGTGGTGGCTGGCGGCTCAGGGGGGTGGAGGTTGAAGATGAACCGCAGGCCCTTGATTTTGTATCCAACAGCTGCAAAATCGATTGACCAGAGATGAAAAAGTCAGTCGACTGACGTGTAGTGAGGGAGTCCCGGATTAGGGGGTGTCCGGATAGCCGGACTACCATCATCGGCCGAACTATCATCGACCGGACTCCAAGACTATGAAGATAAAAGATTGAAGACTTCGTCCCGTGTCCGGATGGGACTTTCCTTGGCGTGGAAGGCAAGCTTGGCGATACGGATACGTAGATCTCCTACCATTGTAACCGACTCTATGTAACCCTAGCCCTCTCCGGTGTCTATATAAACCGGATGGCTCTAGTCCGTAGGACAACAACCATTACAATCATACCATAGGCTAGCTTCTAGGGTTTAGCTTCCTTGATCTCGTGGTAGATCCACTCTTGTAAATATCCACAATATCAATATCAATGAAGCAGGACGTAGGGTTTTACCTCCATCAAGAGGGCCCGAACCTGGGTAAAACATCGTGTCCCTTGTCTCCTGTTACCATCCGCCTAGACGCACAGTTCGGGACCCCCTACCCGAGATCCGCCGGTTTTGACACCGACATTGGTGCTTTCATTGAGAGTTCCTCTGTGCCGTCACCGATAGGAAGGATGCCTCCTCCCGTCTTCAAGGACGGTATTTTCGCCAAAGGAGCCTTGGCCGCCGGCCAAACAATCCAGCTAGGTGGTTTTCTTATGACCACCTGTCCGGCCACCGCTTCGACAATGACCTCTCAAGTCGTCAAAAGCAGTCTTCACATCAGCTCGGAATTCGCCGAGCGGCTAGATCCAATAGAGCTCTCGTCCATAAACGAGCTCTTGGATCGCATTGCCGCCCTGGGAGTCGCTACAGACTACAATCAGATTGGGCTTAAAACCAATCTGAGAGAGATTAACTCTCCCCAGGTCACCCACCATGTCGCAGTGGTAGAGGAACAATGCGGCGACTCTTCTCCTGTATTGAAAACTAGTCATGTCCGGGCTCCCGAACCCCCCATGCCGGATTCCCGCGAAGGGACGGACTTCGATCAAGCACTGAACTTAAAGTCAGGCATCGGACCAGACTCGTTGGACAACGTCCAGCAATCCAAGCTCCCAAATTTGGAAACTTCTCGGCCTTCGAGCCTTGAGATGGGTAGGGTTCCAGACTTAATTACACCCACCCGCCCAGACATATACGATCTATCTCTAATCCGGCAAGAGCCCGCTGAGACAGTACATCACTACTGGGCCAGATTCCTCCTGGTTATGGACAGGATAAAGAACTGCCGAGAGGAAAACGCAATCTCAATTTTTTGCAATAATTGCACGAACGAGGGGATCTTGAACGCCGTCAGCCGTCGTGAAATTACACGCTTCGCCAACCTGGCGTCCATAGTACGAAACTACTGTGCGATGGAGAGTTTCCGGACAACCGAAAATAAGTTTTGGGACAATCCGGCCCCGAATACAACCCTAGTCCGCAACAAAAGGGTGCATTACACTCTGGCACCAGATACAAAAACCAAAAAGCAAAAACCCCGTAAAGGGCACGGAACCGTACTGGAGGGATGGCTTAGCGGACCCTGTAAAATTCACAGTACAGAAGGCGCCATCCCAACACATAGCCTTCAAGCATGTTGGATATTACGGCAGGTGGCCAAAAGTGGCGAGGAGCTTCTAGCCCCGGAAAACCACTCCAACAACATCGGTACGGTATCCACGGTCTTCGAGACTTTCGCATAAAATAATATGCGGAAATGAACAATCCGCGGCCTCGCCGAAGTCTACCAAGTAGCAACAACCAATCCATGGAGCGACACAACCATCACCTTCAACGCCAGCGATGAACCTAAATTCCGAGCAGCCCGAGCTCCAACCGCACTGGTACTTAGTCCAATAGTGGACGGCTTTCGACTTACAAAAGTCCTCATGGATGGCGGCAGTGGATTAAACCTCATCTACGAGGAAACCATTCAAAAAATGGAAATAGACTGGAGCCGCATTAAGCGAAGCAGCACAACCTTTAGAGGAATAATCCCTAGCCGGGAGGCGCGCTGCACAGGAAAAATCACACTCGATGTGGTATTTGGCTCGCTGGACAATTACAGATCCGAAGAAGTCACGTTCCAAGTGGCCCCGTTCAACAGCGGATATCACGCTATATTAGGACGAGAGGCATTCACAATTTCTCAAGCCGTGCCCCATTACGGGTACATGAAGCTCAAAATGCCTAGGCCCAGCGGAATAATCACTCTCGTTAGTGATCCAGACATAGCACTCCGCGCCGAAAACAAGACAGCCGCATTAGCCTTAGAGGCACTATCCGAAGCCCTAGCGGCAGAGGAACTCACCGCGCTGCGCTCTACGGTGAATAGGGATGATGTGATACTCGATAAGAGATCCAAGTCCACCTCCTTTAAACCAGCAGATGAAATAGTAAAATTCCAGGTCCACCCAACGGACCCGACAAACACGGCCTCCATCGGGGCACAATTGAACCCTGATGTAGACGCCGCACTGCGAGAATTCCTTCGGGAAAATGGGGACATTTTTGCCTGGCACCCCTCGGATATGCACGGAATCCCACGCAGATTGGCAGAACACAGCCTAAACATCCTAAAAGGATTCAAGCCAGTCAAACAGGCTCTTCGACGATTTTTCGAACCGAAAAGACAGGCAATGGGAGAAGAGCTAGCCAAAATATTGGAAGCCAGATTCATCAGAGACATCAAACATCCGGATTGGCTAGCAAACCTGGTAATGGTACCAAAGAAGGACAAATCCTGGCGCCTATGTGTCGATTTCAAAGACCTAAATAAAGCCTGCCCAAAGGATCCCTTCCCCCTCCCCCGCATCGACCAAATCATCGATGCCACTGCAGGGCACGATTCATTGTGCTTCCTGGACGCATACTCCGGCTATCATCAAATCAAGATGGCAGAAGCGGATCAAGCCGCAACGGCATTCATTACTCCATATGGACCATTCTGCTTCAACACGATGCCCTTCGGACTTAAAAACGCCGGCGCAACATATCAGTGCATGATTCAGACATGTCTGGCTACCCAGATCGGCAAAATAGTAGAGGCATACGTAGACGACGTAGTCTTCAAAACTAAACACGTCGAAACTCGAGTAGACGACTTGAGGCTCACATTCGACAACCTCGGAGCATATGACATCAAGCTGAATCTGGAAAATGCGTTTTCGGCGTACCAGCTGGAAAGCTGCTGGGCTTCATCGTATCCAGTAGAGGAATTGAAGCAAACCCAGCCAAGATCCGAGCTCTGTCACAGCTAGATATCCCAAAAGACCTCAAGCAAATACAAAAATTGACTGGATGCGTGGCGGCTCTAAGCTGCTTTATCTCCCGTCTAGGAGATAAGGCATTGCCCCTCTATCGCCTCCTTAGGCGCACCGAACACTTCGAGTGGACGGATGCTGCCACCGCCGGACTCGAAGAAATAAAGGCCATATTGGCAACAAATCCGGTCCTGGCTACGCCCAACCTGGGCGAACCAATGTTGTTATACATCGCAGCAACGCATCAAGTTGTAAGCGCGGTACTCGTCGTCGAACGAGAGACAGAAGGGCATAAATTCCCTCTTCAAAAACCAGTATACTATGTATCCACTGTGTTAACCCCCTGCAAGTCCCGTTACCCGCACTATCAGAAGATAGCATACGCGGTGTTCATGGCATCCCGGAAGCTCCGACACTACTTTCAAGAGTGTTCGATAACAGTGGCCTCTGAAGTACCACTTAACGACATTATAAACAACCGCGACGCGACGGGCAGGATTGCAGAATGGGCCATTGAGCTCTTACCATTTGATATAACTTACAAACCTCGGCGAGCTATAAAGTCACAAGTTTTGGCTGACTTTGTTGCTGAATGGACCGAAGCCAAACTCCCTAAAGAGTACGGCGCATACTCCAATTGGATTATGCACTTCGACGGCTCTAAAATGTTAGCCGGATTGGGGGCTGGCGTCGTATTAACGTCCCCGACCGGGGACACAGTCCAATACGTACTTCAGATAATGTACACGGACTCCAACAACGCAGCCGAATACGAGGCCCTTTTACATGGTCTCCGGATGGCAATCTCCATGGGCATTCAACGCCTAGAGGTGCGCGGGGATTCAAACCTCGCAATATCCCAAATAAACGGAGACTTTGACGCCAAAGATCCGAAAATGGCAGCATATCGCAACGCTGTCTTAAAAATGTCAGCCCGGTTTGAAGGATTTGAATTCCATCACGTAGCCCGGGATAATAACCAAGCAGCTGACGTACTGGCACGCATCGGCGCAAAACGCGATGCTGTCCCTCCTAATATCTTCCTGGAACGGCTCTTCAAGCCATCCGTACTATGGGAAGAGGAGTACGGAAATAACAAACCGGAACAAGCCGCACCAACCGGCGATTCAGCCGATGACATAACACCTTCAGCCCACGACATAATGGCAGTAATTGCCCCGTGGACAGAACCATTCCTCGCCTACTTGCTTAGGCAGGAGCTTCCCGAAGACCAGAATGAGGCCCGCTGCATTGTCCGGCGATCTAAAGCCTACAAGGTCTATGAGGGAGAACTTTATAAGAAAAGCACAACCGGAGTCCTTCAAAGGTGTATCTCCGAAGAGGAAGGGCGAAACCTCCTGGCTGAAATTCATGCCGGACTAGGCGGACACCCGACTGGGCTCCGCAGCTCGGGCCCTTGTAGGAAAGGCATTCCGTACAGGATTTTATTGGCCGATGGCCCGAGCAGATGCTCAGGACTTAGTCCAAAGATGCGTCGGTTGTCAGCTCTTTGCTAATCAGAGCCATATGCCACCCACCGCCCTCAAAACTATACCCATTACCTGGTCGTTCGCGGTCTGGGGGCTTGACATGGTTGGACCACTTAAAGGGGGAACCCACAAGCAAAGGTACCTATTGGTCATGGTGGATAAATTCACCAAATGGATAGAGGCCAAGCCAGTTAAAACGGCAGAGTCCGGACCAGTGATAGACTTTATATCCGGGGTAGTACACCGTTATGGTGTCCCCCACAGCATCATCACCGATAACGGCACGAACTTCACGGCCGATGAGGTTAAATCATGGTGCAAAAATATGGGCATCAAGCTCAATTACGCTTCAGTCTATCATCCTCAAACCAACGGTCAAGTGGAACGAGAAAATGGTCTAATAATGAGCGGCGTCAAACCCAGACTAGTGCGGTCCCTTGCGAAATCTGACACGCACTGGGTAGAGGAGCTCGACTCCGTACTCTGGGGGCTGCGGACAACGCCTAACCGTACTACGGATTCACACCATTTTTTATGGTATACGGCGCAGAAGCAGTTTTTCCCTGCGACATAATTCATGACTCACCTCGAGTGCGCATGTACGAAGAAAGAGAAGCCGAGTTGGATCGGCAGGATAGCTTGGACGCATTGGAGGAAGAATGCGACGTCGCAAGGCTCGTTCCGCATTCTATCAGCAGCAGGCTCGAAGATACCAAAGCAGAGAAGTACGGGCCAAGACTTACAACGTTGGCGAACTAGTTCTACGCCTGCCGGACAAGAAAAAGGACAAGCTCAAGCCCAAATGGGAAGGCCCCTTCATCATCGATCAAGTCCTGACCGGCGGAGCGTACCGTCTAAGAAATGCATCGGATAACCGACTCGAGCCGAACCCATGGAACGCAGCCCGCCTCCGAAGATTCTATGCCTAGCGCCGGACTAAGAGTTCGTCCCTTTCCCCTCGTCCAAACTTTTTTTTACTTCAGCTGCCTTTTGTTTATCTTTTTCTTCTCAACCCTATTCATCCAAAGCCTTAAAGGGCCTACTTGCGCAACGTTCGCGCGCAATTGATGTGCTATCCGCACTCATTATACCTGGGGGCTTCTTTACCAGAAGCTTAATTATAAGGGCTTCATGCCCAGCACATGTGTCAAGCCTCCACATGTACCTTTTATTCACCATTATATGCATCGATATGACTTAAGTTTTGGCCAAGCTGGGTTGCCTGGCTCCTGTGCTTACCCCTACGTTCCCGATTGTTCGGCTAGGAGGTAAAGGGAGCACCTCTGCGATTGTTACTGCCGGGTCAGCCGGATGTGTACCTCAGACTGGGTGAAGCCGAAAGCTAGCGTTCTTAAGGGAATATTCGGTCGGTGACTTAAAAGATGATTTTTTATCCACTTATTTATCTGCCCCCAGATGTTTTTCTGCTTTTTTCGCAGTCCGGACATGCACTTTAGGGCATGCCACCCCCAGAGGAAAGGAACCCTTAACGGAACTATTCTCCCTGGAAGATGTTTCTTACTACCCATGTAATATAACATAACTAGTTGGGCACTTGTCTGATAAAGCACTAATGACCCCTACGCCTGGTCTCCATGCATACCCCGGTTGTTTCATAACCGAGAAGGTATTCGGACACACTCCGGACTCTAGGGTCCCGAGGTCGAAGCGAAAAGGTCGGCAAAGACAAACGATCTACAATCCGGCTAGAAGGCATTTTATATGTCATTTTATAATACATTGTCAAATCGACTGATTGTATTCTTCCTCAATCCCGTCTAACAGGTTGTCTAATTTACAGTCCTGTTGGGAAAATTTAGCGGCCAGCTCTACTTGGCCGTATACTAAACTCACAGGGATCTCCTTCCCATCGGGCCCCACAGGTCCGACTTCGGCCATGTGGTTGGGATCCGCCTTCTTGTACCGCGTCTTTACCATGGCCCAGGCCTCCCTGGCACCTTGGCGGCAGGCCGAAATCTTCCATAAATGGAAGCGCTGCCGCACTCCCTGAAGCTTCTCCGCAAGCTCCCCAAGACCCTCGGGTAAGGAGAAGGCTGGCCATAAAGCCTGGATGACGCCGCTCATTGCCTGCCGAACTCGTTCGATCAGTTGCAACAATTCGGGAAGTTGATCACCCGTTGATACAGGCATCTCCTCCGCAAGGCGACCTGTGAGCATACCTGCAGACATATTCTGTCAAATTGACTTCCTCGCCGAACTCTTCTTTTCAAAGGAGTTCGCTCAAGCACTTACTATAGATGCCGCGACGAAGCCGCTGATTCTCCTTAACGGAGCCCGACAGCTCGGCCCGAACGCCTTTCAGCTCTTCTCCAAGCTGGGCATGGGCATCCTGGAGCTTGTTCCTTTCATGTTGCACCTTATGCAGCACCCTCTCGCCGGCCTTTAGTTGGCGCAGAAGTTCTTGCCTATCTGGATCTTGTCCGGCAGCACCTGCAACGTCATTTTTTAGAATTGCGCAAAGGCCAAACGCTACTTATCTTTCTAAAATAATGCGTTACCAGGAGAGGTCCCTGTGTTTCCTCCTGCGCCAGAGAGTGCGGCCTCAAGTTGGGCCTTGCACTCTTGCAGCTCCTGAGACAGTTGGGTATTCTTCTCGGTAAGATCCTACGTTTCATATGATCCTTAAATCAGTTAATATAACTACTTTAAGTCTCGGGGGCTACTGGCATATACAACTATTAAATTCTCTTACCCGTATGTCTTTTACATACTGCTCCATGGCTCTGGTAAAACCATCTTAAGCAGCACGAAGGTGCGCGTCCCCCGCGTTAAAGGCATTCAACGCCTCGGGGGAGAAGCACGCGTCACGAAATACTGTCCGGCGGCGCCTGTGATTCAGGGCACTCTCCACCTCAGACTTGGTGGCGGACAGTCTGTCGGCATCCTCCGTCAGAGGAACGTCCGGCTCGCGCCTTGCACTCGCCTCCCCCTCCAGACCAGGTGCTGGAGCCTGGATTGGCAACCTCCACGTCCGTAGTCCGGCGGACGCTTTTTTCCCTACAAAAGTCATGAGCAATCAAATGCTTCCTAGGAACGTTGCTCTAAATAATGAATTGTGAGCTACACCTTTGCGGCGACGTCTCAGTCCGCACCGCGCTCCTCTTCCGCCTACGGGTCCGGACTGGCCTTTGTTGGCCAGCCACCGCAGGCTCGGCTTCTCGCCCTAGGGGCGCCTCCTGCACAGCGCCATCGTATATGGTGGTCAGAAATAAGCAAGGAAGGAATGACGGTGTCCGGACTTCGGTCACAATCACCTGGGAAGCCGGATATAGTCCGGGATAGTCGGCCGTGATGGCGACTAAAGCATTGTCCATGCTGAGCTGGTGGAACACCCCGTCGATTAGCTCCACCATTATGTCCGGATCCTCTTCGGAGGCCGGATCTCGGGATCTCTCTGGATCCTCGGGTTGCGGAGCTGGACTTAGCATGTCCTCCACGATCCGACGCAGCTCCTTCATCGAAAGAAGAACACAATATAAGAAACTTAAGTTTCAAAAAGCATGGGTCAGGCGCGCAGAGTGTTCGCTTACCCAAGGCCGGGGATTATTCATGGAGAACCCATTTAACGGGTTCGTCCGAAGGAAATCCTCCTTCTCCCCCTTATACAGGCCGGACAGGATCATCACCAGATCTTCGACCGAATCCGGCCCTTTGCGGCCATGACAGGTGGCATCGTCCTCCCCGTTGAAATCCCACATGGGGTGGGCCCTGTATTGTAGTGGCTGCACCCCCCGCATAATGCATGTCGCCATGACTCCAATCATGGTCAACCCGGCATGGGCCGGTAACCTTATTCGGCCCATCAAATAATGGACGCTCTTGTCTTCCTCCAGTTGGGGGCTCCGCGGACGCCAACTAAGGCGTTTCTTCAGAGGAGCATTGCTGAACTCCGGGAGGCCGATCCGAACAGGGTCCGGCAGCGGAGCGTCTTCTATATAAAACCATTCCGAAGGCCAGTCTTCGGACGCCTTCTTAGGGGTTCCGGATGGATATCCGGTCCCGGCAATGCGCCATATTTCGGCGCCGCCCACTTGATATATGGACCCCTCGTGAGAACGGGGTACAAGGCAGAACAACCTCTTCCACAGCGCGAAATGGGGCTCGACGCCCAGGAATAGCTCGCAAAGAGCTACATAACCCGCAATATGCAGGATTGAGGCGGGCGTGAGGTGATGAAGCTGGAGTCCGTAGAACTCCAGGAGCCCACGGAGGAATGGATGTACAGGAAATCCGAGCCCCCTTATCAGATAGGGGACGAAGCATACCCGCTCCCCTTTGTTGGGATTTGGGGTAACCTCCGCTTGCTTCCCACCTTTGTAGGTGGCCAGCCCGGCTCGAACCGGAACCATGAAGGCCAGAGGGAGATATCCCCCCGCTTGGAGCTTCACCAGCTCGCTGTGGAGAATAGAGCATCTCCTCCAATCTCCTGGCAAAGGGCTGGGAGCGCGAGAAGAGGAGCCGCGTTGACAGTCCATGATGGAATGGATTCTAGGTCGAAAACACTCTGATGAGTATTTGCGGGAGGAAGATGGTGATTTGGATCTGGATTCTTGCCCCCCTTATAGGCAGATTATTCGCACAACTAGGGGGTAAAACATAAAAGACACCCTGGCTTTTCACATTCGCGCGGCGCGTGGAAGAAGGCCATTATTGGGCGTGGAAGCCAAGACGCGCAACATTGATGAGGAAGCCAGACACTGTTCGGCAGGTACATAGAACTTGAAGGAGAACCCGCCTTGCAACGCCGAAGACTACACACATGCTGGACTTATCGTCATTGAAGCCTGGTTCGGGGGCTACTGAGGGAGTCCCGGATTAGGGGGTGTCCGGATAGCCAGACTACCATCATCGGCTGAACTATCATCGGCCGGACTATCATCATCGACCGGACTCCAAGACTATGAAGATACAAGATTGAAGACTTCGTCCCGTGTCCGGATGGGACTTTCCTTTTCCTTGGCGTGGAAGGCAAGCTTGGCGATACGGATACTTATATCTCCTACCATTGTAACCGACTCTATGTAACCCTAGCCCTCTCCGGTGTCTATATAAACCGGATGGCTCTAGTCCGTAGGACAACAACCATTACAATCATACCATAGGCTAGCTTCTAGGGTTTAGCCTCCACTCTTGTAAACATCCACAATATCAATATCAATCAAGCAGGACGTAGGGTTTTACCTCCATCAAGAGGGCCCGAACCTGGGTAAAACATCGTGTCCCTTGTCTCCTGTTACCATCCACCTAGACGCACAGTTCGGGACCCCCTACCCGAGATCCGCCGGTTTTGACACCGACATGTAGCCTCACCTTGCTAGTGCATTCAGTTTCGACAGCAAAATTCAGTTTCGATAGCAAAATTCAGTTTCGAGAGTTAAGTTCAGTTTCGACAGTTAAGTTCAGTTTCGACAGTTAAGTTCAGTTTTGACGGTTAAGTTCAGAGATGAGCGGCTGATGTATTTTACATCTAGCACTTTGTGGTTATGTATTTTACGTCATGTATTGGAGATGCTATTAGAATTCCACTCAGGTTAACGTTGTTCGTTGTCTCTCTTGTCCTACTTTAGCCTCGTCGTCGTACAACTCATCGGAGCTACTCCAAGGACGAAACCCTCCATCACAATGGAGCAGTACCTCGGGCTCCATCTCCACACGCCTAAGATCTTCTTCCCCTCCCCCGACAGCAAAGTCAGCCGGAGCACCCTCACCGGCCAACCCAATCACGTTGAGATCGCATGGCTTCGCCAAAGAGGTTGTACACTTGTTGCATCTCTTTTTTACTCTACATGTTATATATATTGTCCAATGAGCACACGGATTTGTTCCTTTAGAGTCTCCTTGAAAGAAAAAATGTAGGAATTTTAATTTTCACTTGTCCTCCTTTTCAAATTCCTATTCATGAAGCACAAGACTAAGAGATAGTAGCATAATAGCATTATAACCGTACATTTTCTCGTGGTTTTACTTAATCTCACCATGCTTCTTTGCATCCTGTGATCTTCCAATTGTTGTGAATCAAACACCCAGATTGGCAAAAATCCTGTGTTTTTAAATTCTCTGTTTTGCACGTGCATTCCTATCTTATTCCTATCTATTTACTATCCATGCATTGTTGGAATCCTCCAATTCAAACGAGCCCTTACAGAATTACTTCTCTTAAAGATAGTTGTCAAAGAAAAACTTGCGTGGTTTGTCCCGCTCCTACTGCACCGTCGTCCACCCCAGCTTAGCTGCTCCAATGCTAGAAGGGTCCAGCACAGCAGGGATCCGGCCTCCAGACTGTCTTTCGCCGCCTCAGATCTGCTTCCCCGCCGCTGGCAACCATGAAAACTGCATTACCATCATCAACCGAGCAGATGACCTCAAGGACTACACGGGTCCGCAAGAGAGGTCGCACTCTTTCGTGTCTGCTTATGTTATGCATCGCTTAATATTACATGCTACTTTATCGTCCTGTTCACCGATTAGACTCTGAGTCAACTCCAAACTAGTGGTCAAACTTGAGTTTTTAAATGGTTGTGGGGTACATATCGGGGCCGCTATCAATAGTATCTATCTACTATCTGGTTAATCTCCGACATCTACTTTGAGTTTCATGTTGTGTGGGAAACAAACAGTAAAGAAGCCATTATATGTATTTTTTAACTGAAGCCATTATCTGCCTGCTATTATTGGTTTTGGGTCTATCCACAGGTTGCTACCATCACTCTAGATTTCTCCATGCACTCCTTACATAATATCACTATGTTTTATTCCTATGCATGACAGTTATTGTAAACAATGGAACTGAACATGTAGAGCAAAAGAGACGAGCCTTGCATGGCAATAAAATTTCATGCAGACGTTGCTCCATGGTAGGCGCAAAGGCATCCCCCCTCCATGCATTTCAGATTGTAATCAAGAGGAAGATATCTGTTCTGAGGGGGATTCAGAAGGAGAAGACAACTCCTATTACCCCTGAGGTCTTCGCTCTAACTTGGCATGCTGATGTTCATTATATCATGCATATGGTGTCTTGCATTGCTTACTTTATACATCAAATATGTCAACTGCTTAGTTTTTACATCCTTTGTGCGAATGCCATCTATTTAGTTTATTCATCATTTATGTCAATTATGCAACGCCATCTTGTTTAGTCAGGCATCATATATGTGAATTTTGCAATGCCATCCTGCTTAGCCAGTCATCTTATATCTAAATTATATTAGGCCATCCTTTTTTTCGTTACATATTACATTTGTCAACAATGTTAGTACATTCAACTGCTCTTCGTGTGCATCAGCCATTCGACACGGTGATGGCAAATTCTGGAGTGAAAACAAGGTCTTCAGAGCAGACTATGCTATCTGACGAAGCGCATATCTCGCTGGTCATGGATAGCTCCTCAGAGGAGGATTCAGAGACAGATGACTAGTCCTATTGCCCCCCCCAAGGTGTATGCTCTAACTTGAGAGGGTTATGTTGCTCATATCGTGCGTATGGTGTCTCACATTGCTATGTCATTTGATTAGTTTAGACATGCTTCGTGTGAATGCCACCTGTTCAGTGTCTAATTACCATATATGTGAACTATGCATTGCCATCTTGTTGCAAGACATTATATATGTGAATTACACAATGCTATCTTGTTGCAAAGGCATTATATTTGTGAATTATGCAATGTCATGCTGTTTAGCCAATCATTACGTATGTGAATTATATCATGTTATCATTTTTTTTGTATTACGTGTTCCATTTGTCGACAACATTTGTATATTCAACTACTCTTCCTGTGCATCAGCCATTTGAAGCGGTGATGGAAGTATCTGGAGTGAAAACAAGGTATTCAGAGCAGACAATGCTACCTGCTGAAGCAGACATCTTGCTGGTTATAGAGAGCTCCTCAGAGGAGGATTCTGTCACATCCCTGGTCCTGTTATGCACTAGGCTAGGCCTCATGTGAGCATCATGTTTTAATTCAAATGAAATTTGAATTGAGGGATTTTCAAAGCCTCAGAAACCTTCTAAAAATGATCAACATTAAAATCTTCTCAAAGAAGTCCAAGAAAATGTTCCTGTTAGTCTCTGAAAATATTGCAAAGAGGTAAAACTCAAAACAATATTTTTGGTATCTCAGAGTTAATTATTTTGGGCCATTTGAATTAATCCAATAACTATTTGCTTTGGATTTATATTTAATATATATTAAATATGACTCCAAATAATTCTGGAAGTTTGTGAGTGGCTTTGTATATATTTTAGCAAGCCACATAAAAACCTACAGAATTTATTAAAATGATTTAGTGTCTAAAACTAAATCAAAACAAACTACAGAAAATAGAAAACAGAATCAAATAGAAATAAAAGAGAGAGAGAGAAGGAAGTTACCTGGCGCCCACTTACCTGGCCCAGCATGGCCCAGCCCATCTCCACTCCCCCTGTCGTCTTCCTCCTCGCCAGAAGGACCGAGGCGTGGCGCGCGCCCGAGAGGCCTCGGCCACCTCCTGCTTCCTCTCGTCGCCCTGGACCCCGTCCGCGACGCCACGCACCCTCCCAGGCCTCGCACTCTCCCCGTGCCTTCTCCCCCCCTTCTCTGGCTCCCTCTCTCTTCCACCGAGCGGAGCCCCGTCGCCACCGACGCCGTTCGCCGCGGCCACAACCACCGCCTCGCCTCCCCGACGCCTCCCAAAGCTCCGCCGGTCCTCCCTCTTCCTCCTCACCAAGACGGAAGGCGCCGGAAGCCCTGGATGGGGCCAGCTTCGCCGTTCCCCTCCTCGGCCACCGAGGATCGCCATCGTCAAATTCGTCGCCGTTCGGCCTTCCCCGAGCCCACCGAGCTGCTCGTCGACCTCTACGTGAGCTCTCCGTCCGTTTCCCCCTCTCTGTTTCGTTGTTCGCGCGCCGTAGCTAGGTTATCCACCAAGGCCGAAACCCCATCACCGCCGGCCATGGCGCCGCCGTGGCCAGGGCCACCGCAGCCCGCGCCTGAGCACGTCACCGTGCTCGGTGAACCCCCAGGAGCACGTAGCCCTCCTCGTTTTCTCCTCTAGTGCGCCATAGCTTCGCCACCGTTCGCGCCCGAACTCCGGCCACCGCGGAAGTGCTCGCCGCCGTCATCTCCGGCCACCCCGCGGCCCCTCGTGCAGCCAGCTAGGTGCGGCCGTGTACGGGCTACCTTCTGGTGGCCTTCGCGCGTCCAGCCGCCGCCCGTAGCGCAACCCCGGTGAACATCCGCCGCGTTTCGAGTCGCCGCCGGCCGAACTCCGGTGGCCAGTGACGTGGCGCTGTCATTAGCCACTAATGACGCACTAACCAACCCCCTAGGCCACTGACTGTGGGCCCCACCCCTGGTCAAACCCCAGTCAGCGCTGGGTTTGACCGGGATTAGGTCCTGTGTCACTGACGTGTGGACCCCGCACGTCAGGTTTGACCTGGACCTGGCCGTTGACTCGCTGACGTCATGCTGGCGTCAGGCTGACGCAGCTAAATCATTTTCTGGAATTATTTTAATTCTAAATATTCAGGAAATTTCAGAAAATGATTAAAACTTCAATAAATCATAGAAATTCAACCGTAACTCCAAATTAAATAATTTATATATGGAAAATTATCAGAAAAATTCAAGGAATCCATCTGTACCATTTTCATGCATGTTAGAACAACTTATAGCTGCTGTTTAGCACAAATCAATTAAATGGCATTCGAATAATCACATATGGAGTCTAAATTTGAATCTTGTATTCAAACCAACTTCATTTAATCTGTTGCTAGTTGCATTAGCTCAAAACACATTCATTTTGCCATGTCATGATCATGCATCATATTGTGCATCGCATTGATTGTGTTCCCTTCTATGTTGCCGGTATTTGTTCCCTCTCGATAGACGTAATACCGATGATGTGATCGTTGACACTGATGAAGACTCAATGTTATCTTCAGAAGTGCCAGGCAAGCAAAACCCCCTTGTTCATTCCGATACAATCCTACTCTCTCGCTCCTGCTCTCTTTTACTGCATTAGGACAACATCGATTCATCTGTTACTTGCTGCGGTAGCTGAACCCCTTTATCCTTTGCATGACCTGTCATTGCCACAGTAAATAGATGAAACCCACTAGCATGAGTAGGAGTTGTTTGAGCCCTGTTGTGCCTACTCATTCATGTTTGTTTGTCATGCCTGCTACTGCTTAGAGTTGAGTCAGGTCTGATTCATCGGGGATGAATCAGAGGTGGGTGAACATGTCCTACTGTGTGTGAGCTAAGTGTGTGAACACGATTTGGTAAAAGGTGTCGGTGAGAGGCCATGTAGGAGTACATGGTGGGTTGTCTCATTGAAGCCGTCCTTAGGAACTGAGTTCTGTGTTTGTGATCCATGATTCAGCTACTACCATACATTGGGCCCTGAAATATGACCCCGCTCGACTTCTTATTCACCCTCGTCCTCTGTCCAGGAGTTGCAAGTAGTTTCTGGTGTTTGTAGTATGCTGGAGGCCGTGGACAGCGCTGACCGGAGGGGTGGGCTGTGATGCGGTAGGCACGTGGCCGGGTATACCGGGCGCCCGTTTGGTGTCACGGAACCCTGTTCACATCGTTTGGGGCTGTGAGCGAAACTCCGGCCGGATCTCCTCATGGATGGAACCCGAATAGGCGATAAACCTGGACTAGAGACTTGAGTGTTTAGGTAGGTCGTGGTCTACACCCACGTCGGCTTTCGCTTGAAGTCTGCCGAGCACATGTCGTGTGCAGACGCTAAGTGGTGGAAACATGTATGAAGAAGTACACCCCTGCAGGGTTAACATCATCTATTCGAATAGCCGTGTCCACGGTAAAGGACTTCTGGGTTGCTTATATCAGTTCATAGACAAGTGAAAGTGGATACTCTAAAATACGCAAGATAAGCGTGAGTGCTATGGATGGCGCTCTCGTAGGGAGACGGGAGTGGATCCATAGTGGTGTATTGATATGGTGAATATGTGGACTCGTGTGCGCCACCTCAAAAGAGTTACATTGCAGTCGTAGTTCAGGATAGCCACCGAGTCAAAGCCGGCTTGCTGCAGTTAAACCCCACCATCCCCTTTGTTGATAATGATGCATATGTAGTTAGTTCTGATGTAAGTCTTGCTGGGTACATTTGTACTCACGTTTGCCTATTTTATGTTTTTGCAGAGAGACTTCGGTCTCACTAGTAGTTTCGCGTGGACTTCGACGTTTAGCTTGTTACCTCAGCTACGATCTTGTGCCCTCGACAGGATCTGGTAGATAGTCAGGCTTCTCAGCCTTTTTCATTTTTAGTTGTCTGTACTCAGACATGATAGCTTCCGCTTGTGCTTTGATTTGTATGCTCTGATTGTTGGGTCATAAGACCCATGTTTGTAATATCTCGCTCCTCGGAGCCTATTGAATATTTACTTGTGTCGTAGAGTCATGTTGTGATGCCTTGTTGTATTTGCACATATCGAGCATATTGTGTGTATGATTGAAATGCTTGGTATGTGTGGGATCTGACCATCTAGTTGTTTATCTTTAGTAGCCTCTCTTACGGGGAAATGTCTCCTAGTGTTTCCACCGAGCCATGGTAGCTTGCTACTGCTCCGGAACACTTAGGCTGGCCGGCATGTGTCCTTCTTCGTTCCTGTGTCTGTCCCTTCAGGGAAATGTCACGCGATGAATACCGGAGTCCTGTTAGCCCGCTACAGCCCGGTTCACCGGAGTCCTGCTAGCCCAGTGCTACAGCCTGGATTCACTCGCTGATGACCGACACGTTCAATGCTGGGTCATGGATGCCTGTCCCTGTAAGTCTGTGCCACTTTGGGTTTACGACTAGCCATGTCAGCCCGGGCTCCTTATCATGTGGATGCTAGCGACACTGTCATATACGTGTGCCAAAAGGCGCAAACGGTACCGGGCAAAGGTAAGGCGACACCCGTGGGAATACCGTGCGTGAGGCCGCAAAGTGATATGAGGTGTTACATGATAGATCGATGTGGCATTGAGTCGGGGTCCTGACAGCGTTGGTATCAGAGCTTGACTGTCTGTAGGATTACCAAGCCAAACGGGTCGAAGTTGAGTCTAGAAATTCTTTAGTTATATAAGGGAATTGATTGTGGGATGGAATGTAAGGCTCTTTTTACTCCTTATACCTTATGCCTTCTGATCTGAGTCATCATCTTCTCTTCTACGGGGGTTAAGGAACTAGGCTATCTCCTCTTTCTATCAGGATCACGTGTTACTAATCCGTAGACTTATAGATTGTTGGACTTAAGCCTCGTTTCAGTTCCGATTACTTCCATATGCTAATTGTTGATCTCGAAACCTTGATATTGTGCTTCTGAGTGGTTATGCCACCATTTTTGTGAATGTCTCAAATCTTTTCTGAGCATTTACAGCCGTTATGCTGTCCGAGTCATCCCAGGTTTCTAAAGAGTCTGATGCATTTGCAAAATCCTTTTCCTCTGGTTTCAATGTCTTTTAGGCCAGGTTAATCACACAAATTGTTGAGTTGAGGTACTCTACTGCCTCGACCTTTATGTTGGAGTTATTATTATGACCCTAGGTGTCTCAGGGGATCATCTAGTAGTCTAGCCATGTTTTGTGTCCCAGTGTGATGATTCTGGCTTTTATTCTCGAAAGCATCCCGTGATGCCACTTAGTAGTAGGTATTCTACTCCTTGGGTTTTGAACCCGAGATTCACCCTACTTACATCATGTTGATAGTGTTGCTAGTTCCTTTAGGATATTAGTAACCTTTGCGATAGTCCTCGAGGTCCGTGGTATATCGTTCTTCCAAATACCATGAACCGTTCTTGGCAGGAGTTCTTCTGAACCAAAAGATGATAACAAGAGTGCTCTTGATGAGTTCTCCATGCTATATTGTGACTCTGCCAGCTCAACCTTTCTGCATGGGTTATCCGGAAGAATTATGTTGAACTTGGTTCGACATACTAATCTATGCATCCACAACTTAGAAAGTTATATGTTCCTTTGAGTTGTCCCTCTTAGTTGTCTTCTAACCCTGGTCTATCATTTGATAGTCAAGAGTATGCGTGCATTCCTATTACTCTTGTGGTCCGTCAAGCCATTCTATTCCAGAATGACTAGGAGAAACAAACTCCAGTACCTCTTCCATTTCCAGGATTGGGTCAAAGAAGTCGTACTCCGCAGATCAAATTGCTAATCTTGCTTTTGCTCTGCTCTACCTTGGAGTATTACCATCTTTATATCGGGATTGTTATAGGAATTGCACACCATCCTATGAACTCTTGGTACAGTGATACTTCTTGCCATCATTGTTCATTCCCCGGTCCTCGTGTTGATGCAACCGGGATACTGACAAATGAATTGTGATGTGTGAAATCAATACTCCCAGCAACCTCGTTGCTTGGTAGTTAAAGGATAATAATTTCATTCTTAGCGTGTTGGTTTTTGAATCATCCTTCTAAGACTGATCGTGCTACCTAGTCCTTATTTCGGTGCACCCTTCGATTGATGAGTTAGGATCTTGTCAAGTCCTCACTCATTTGATCATATCGTCTTGCCCTGAAAAGCAAGATTGTTCTCGAGCTTAGTAACATACCGGTGGTTCGTGACTTTCCAAATATCTTCTTGGGAGCGTTACCGGGTTATTTCCTGACTGTTATGTTGGGCTCGTGATCAAGTTGGTTTCTTATGAACCACCTTCTCTCCAAGAATCGGTGTTAGATATCCCTGAGCTAGTTGGTTAAGCTAGACAACAACTTGGAGAGTTGGAAGATAAAAGCTTGTCTGACTTAGTTCGTTCCAAAGGGATATTCTTGTGTAGTGTGTGTTGAAGAAAGATGATATCTTCATCGATTGGTCCCTGTGATCAGTTGCTGGACCTATTGTCTTATCAATCCTTTGATTTGAGTGTGGGCTATCGTCAAATCAAATCAGTACCAACGATGCTCGTAATGTTGTCTTATTCGTGGTTGATCCCTCGAGCATACACCATTACATCTTTGGTCTGACCAATGCTATCACCGTGTTCACTTAACTATGGAATTCCTTTTAAAAGGAAACCTAGATGAATTGTTGTTGAGCCCATTGACAACATCCTTATCTCCTCCATGATCTTGTTGGACAACAAGTTAGTGTTGGAAACTTTTGAAAACATTTTCTTCATGCTAGCTCATGAAGTATTTGTTTGATGAAAGGAGTGACTTCCTCTTATACACGTGCATTTGGTGAAAGTTGTCGCCGTGAATTTGAGAAAGATTGTTTTGTTTCCTTTGGAATCATCCCCAAATCAGTCATGCACACGTGCGAAGTATTCTGTAGTCTGGAGGCTTGCAACCTTCATTCTATATGTGTCCCTAGCACACTAAGCCACTGATTGACTTGTTCAAGGAAAAGAAATCTATGCTTAAGAGCTAATCCGGACTTATGTAAGGACTTCGATACCCTCGTTGATGGTTCCCACTCCTGAACTCGGTAGTGTTTTATTATAAGACTACTTTGTGGTCATGTTTGTCTTGGACAACATGTTCACATGTTGTAGCAGAACCGGCTCATGTTTTTGGAGCTTGCTATCGTAGTTCATTCCCCGAGATTCTCGCAATGTCGTTTAGTCGATTTGTGTTGCAAACTTTCATTTTTCTTCCTAGACTCGATGAGTCTGGAATATCCTGACACCAACCAAATCTGAATCTCAGGAAGATATGATGGTTTGGAACATTTCCCAAGAACTATAATATTGGTCCCTCGATAACCGGTAAAGTGGATGTCGTGGCCAACACACCCAGCCGGAAGACCTATTATTGTAGTATCTTGTTTGAGGAAGTTGGCCACCTCCCCATAAGGATTTTGTAGGATTTACCTCCATAACTGTTCCTTATGGATTCTATTGCTCCCGAAGTCTGACCTTTTACTTGATGTTCTAGATATCAAATCATAATTATCTATGAGATACACTAGCACATCAAGGAGAACATTAGAAGCGGAGTGCTAAATGTCTCTCGGTCGATCATCCAGATTTTGTTTCCTTGGCCTCGCTAAGGTGAAATCTGAGAAGGTGTTATCTTCCTTTGCATCTGCATCATCCATCATTAGCCATCATGCTAGTACGTTGTGTTGCCAGGATCCTTGACACGGATGTTGGTAAAACCTTGATGATTGTGGAAATGCTCAAGTTCTTGAGAGCACGCACAAGCGCTAGGTGTTATCATTGGTACTAACTCGGATTCCTCTCAGTTTCCTCGACAATGCTATGACCTTTTCAAACAGTGAATTCACTCTCTATTGTTGGGTTCTTCCCCAGTTACCATAATCATTCCCAGCATTTGCATTTTGTTCCCAGCTTGCACCGCCAATGTGCCATTCTACCACGGGTCTCTTCCATTTCCGGTGATAAGCAAATTCATCCATTACGTTGTCTTCAACAAGGTAATCCACATCATCCAAGTTTGAGTATGCCATTCTACCGAACCCCTCTAAATGATCGATTATGATATGCCTTAAGCTGGTATAAAGAGTTTCAATGATCTCTGAATCAAAGGTAATTCTTTTTGCCACTTAAGGGGAGATATCTACGAGTCACGGTTCCGAAGGTGTCTCGTTGTGGTATCATGGCAACTCAACTCCTCGCTACGTTGACAACCGATTACCACCTTCTTAAGCATGAAATTGTTATCTACCTAGTGAACCTTTGTCATCTGCTTCACCCCATTCCTATGGATGTGTGCTTCGCCTCTCATCTCGAGAGATGTTGCTATGTCTCGTTCCGTGAGTTAATCCAGAGTTGCTCGATCTTCGAGAAGATCAATCCTTCTAGAGATTCTTTTTCTCTCGTTGTTATGTTGGTAGGAGTTCCTGGAGCAAGACGTCGAGACAAAGATGGTGATCGAAACAACGTTCCTATGAAGTGCAACCTCGATCGTGAAGATTGTGCTATTTTGCGTTCCCCTTTCACCTTACCCTACACTGAATCTCGGGGCGAGATTTTTGTTTAGTGGGGGTGAGTTGTCACATCCCTGGTCCTGTTATGCGCTAGGCTAGGCCTCATGTGAGCATCATGTTTTAATTCAAATGAAATTTGAATTGAGGGATTTTCAAAGCCTCAGAAACCTTCTAAAAATGATCAACATTAAAATCTTCTCAAGGAAGTCCAAGAAAATGTTCCTCTTAGTCTCTGAAAATATGGCAAAGAGGTAAAACTCAAAACAATATTTTTGGTATCTCAGAGTTAATTATTTTGGGCCATTTGAATTAATCCAATAACTATTTGCTTTGGATTTATATTTAATATATATTAAATATGACTCCAAATAATTCTGGAAGTTTGTGAGTGGCTTTGTATATATTTTAGCAAGCCACATAAAAACCTACAGAATTTATTAAAATGATTTAGTGTCTAAAACTAAATCAAAACAAACTACAGAAAATAGAAAACAGAATCAAATAGAAATAAAAGAGAGAGAGAGAAGGAAGTTACCTGGCGCCCACTTACCTGGCCCAGCACGGCCCAGCCCATCTCCACTCCCCCTGTCGTCTTCCTCCTCGCCAGAAGGACCGAGGCGTGGCGCGCGCCCGAGAGGCCTCGGCCACCTCCTGCTTCCCTGGCCACCTCCTGCTTCCTCTCGTCGCCCTGGACCCCGTCCGCGACGCCACGCACCCTCCCAGGCCTCGCACTCTCCCCGTGCCTTCTCCCCCCCCTTCTCTGGCTCCCTCTCTCTTCCACCGAGCGGAGCCCCGTCGCCACCAACGCCGTTCGCCGCGGCCACAACCACCGCCTCGCCTCCCCGACGCCTCCCAAAGCTCCGCCGGTCCTCCCTCTTCCTCCTCACCAAGACGGAAGGCGCCGGAAGCCCTGGATGGGGCCAGCTTCGCCGTTCCCCTCCTCGGCCACCGAGGATCGCCGTCGTCAAATTCGTCGCCGTTCGGCCTTCCCCGAGCCCACCGAGCTGCTCGTTGACCTCTACGTGAGCTCTCCGTCCGTTTCCCCCTCTCTGTTTCGTCGTTCGCGCGCCGTAGCTAGGTTATCCACCAAGGCCGAAACCCCATCGCCGCCGGCCATGGCGCCGCCGTGGCCAGGGCCACCGCAGCCCGCGCCTGAGCACGTCACCGTGCTCGGTGAACCCCCAGGAGCACGTAGCCCTCCTCGTTTTCTCCTCTAGTGCGTCGTAGCTTCGCCACCGTTCCCGCCCGAACTCCGGCCACCGTGGAAGTGCTCGCCGCCGTCATCTTCGGCCACCCCGCGGCCCCTCGTGCAGCCAGCTAGGTGCGGCCGTGTACGGGCTACCTTCTGGTGGCCTTCGCGCGTCCAGCCGCCGCCCGTAGCGCAACCCCGGTGAACATCCGCCGCGTTTCGAGTCGCCGCCGGCCGAACTCCGGTGGCCAGTGACGTGGCGCTGTCATTAGCCACTAATGACGCACTAACCAACCCCCTAGGCCACTGACTATGGGCCCCACCACTGGTCAAACCCCAGTCAGCGCTGGGTTTGACCGGGATTAGGTCCTGTGTCACTGACGTGTGGACCCCGCACGTCAGGTTTGACCTAGACCTGGCCGTTGACTTGCTGACGTCATGCTGGCGTCAGGCTGACGCAGCTAAATCATTTTCTGGAATTATTTTAATTCTAAATATTCAGGAAATTTCAGAAAATGATTAAAACTTCAATAAATCATAGAAATTCAACCGTAACTCCAAATTAAATAATTTATATATGGAAAATTATCAGAAAAATTCAAGGAATCCATCTGTACCATTTTCATGCATGTTAGAACAACTTATAGCTGCTGTTTAGCACAACTCAATTAAATGGCATTCGAATAATCACATATGGAGTCTAAATTTGAATCTTGTATTCAAACCAACTTCATTTAATCTGTTGCTAGTTGCATTAGCTCAAAACACATTCATTTTGCCATGTCATGATCATGCATCATATTGTGCATCGCATTGATTGTGTTCCCTTCTATGTTGCCGGTATTTGTTCCCTCTCGATAGACGTAATACCGATGATGTGATCGTTGACACTGATGAAGACTCAATGTTATCTTCAGAAGTGCCAGGCAAGCAAAACCCCCTTGTTCATTCCGATACAATCCTACTCTCTCGCTCCTGCTCTCTTTTACTGCATTAGGACAACATCGATTCATCTGTTACTTGCTGCGGTAGCTGAACCCCTTTATCCTTTGCATGACCTGTCATTGCCACAGTAAATAGATGAAACCCACTAGCATGAGTAGGAGTTGTTTGAGCCCTGTTGTGCCTACTCATTCATGTTTGTTTGTCATGCCTGCTACTGCTTAGAGTTGAGTCAGGTCTGATTCATCGGGGATGAATCAGAGGTGGGTGAACATGTCCTACTGTGTGTGAGCTAAGTGTGTGAACACGATTTGGTAAAAGGTGTCGGTGAGAGGCCATGTAGGAGTACATGGTGGGTTGTCTCATTGAAGCCGTCCTTAGGAACTGAGTTCTGTGTTTGTGATCCATGATTCAGCTACTACCATACATTGGGCCCTGAAATATGACCCCGCTCGACTTCTTATTCACCCTCGTCCTCTGTCCAGGAGTTGCAAGTAGTTTCTGGTGTTTGTAGTATGCTGGAGGCCGTGGACAGCGCTGACCGGAGGGGTGGGCTGTGATGCGGTAGGCACGTGGCCGGGTATACCGGGCGCCCGTTTGGTGTCACGGAACCCTGTTCACATCGTTTGGGGCTGTGAGCGAAACTCCGGCCGGATCTCCTCATGGATGGAACCCGAATAGGCGATAAACCTGGACTAGAGACTTGAGTGTTTAGGTAGGTCGTGGTCTACACCCACGTCGGCTTTCGCTTGAAGTCTGCCGAGCACATGTCGTGTGCAGACGCTAAGTGGTGGAAACATGTATGAAGAAGTACACCCCTGCAGGGTTAACATCATCTATTCGAATAGCCGTGTCCACGGTAAAGGACTTCTGGGTTGCTTATATCAGTTCATAGACAAGTGAAAGTGGATACTCTAAAATACGCAAGATAAGCGTGAGTGCTATGGATGGCGCTCTCGTAGGGAGACGGGAGTGGATCCATAGTGGTGTATTGATATGGTGAATATGTGGACTCGTGTGCGCCACCTCAAAAGAGTTACATTGCAGTCGTAGTTCAGGATAGCCACCGAGTCAAAGCCGGCTTGCTGCAGTTAAACCCCACCATCCCCTTTGTTGATAATGATGCATATGTAGTTAGTTCTGATGTAAGTCTTGCTGGGTACATTTGTACTCACGTTTGCCTATTTTATGTTTTTGCAGAGAGACTTCGGTCTCACTAGTAGTTTCGCGTGGACTTCGACGTTTAGCTTGTTACCTCAGCTACGATCTTGTGCCCTCGACAGGATCTGGTAGATAGTCAGGCTTCTCAGCCTTTTTCATTTTTAGTTGTCTGTACTCAGACATGATAGCTTCCGCTTGTGCTTTGATTTGTATGCTCTGAATTGTTGGGTCATAAGACCCATGTTTGTAATATCTCGCTCCTCGGAGCCTATTGAATATTTACTTGTGTCGTAGAGTCATGTTGTGATGCCTTGTTGTATTTGCACATATCGAGCATATTGTGTGTATGATTGAAATGCTTGGTATGTGTGGGATCTGACCATCTAGTTGTTTATCTTTAGTAGCCTCTCTTACGGGGAAATGTCTCCTAGTGTTTCCACCGAGCCATGGTAGCTTGCTACTGCTCCGGAACACTTAGGCTGGCCGGCATGTGTCCTTCTTCGTTCCTGTGTCTGTCCCTTCGGGGAAATGTCACGCGATGAATACCGGAGTCCTGTTAGCCGCTACAGCCCGGTTCACCGGAGTCCTGCTAGCCCAGTGCTACAGCCTGGATTCACTCGCTGATGACCGACACGTTCGATGCTGGGTCATGGATGCCTGTCCCTGTAAGTCTGTGCCACTTTGGGTTTACGACTAGCCATGTCAGCCCGGGCTCCTTATCATGTGGATGCTAGCGACACTGTCATATACGTGTGCCAAAAGGCGCAAACGGTCCCGGGCAAAGGTAAGGCGACACCCGTGGGAATACCGTGCGTGAGGCCGTAAAGTGATATGAGGTGTTACATGCTAGATCGATGTGGCATTGAGTCGGGGTCCTGACAGATTCAAAGATTGATGACCAATCCTATTTCCCCCCTGAGGTCTATGCTCAAACTTGGCAGGGTTATATTACCCATGTCATGCATGTTGTCTTGCATTGCTTAGTTTTTACATCATATATGTATTTCCATTTGCTTATTTTCTTACTATATAAATCATATATTTGAATTATATCATGCCATCATGTTTACATAGTACATACACATCATCTATCTGAATTATGGCATGGCAACCAATTTAATAAAGACATCATATAGTTATATCATCTCATCATGTTTAGTGTTTACAATCATCATATTTTGAATTATGGCATTCTATCCGTGAATGTATGTGAATTATGGCATGCCAACCTATTTAATAAACACATTATATAGTTATGTCATGTCATCATGTTTACATAGTCTCATATTTTGAACTATGTCTTTCCGTCTTTTTTAGTTAGCCATCATAATGTGAAATTGTGTCATGCTATCCTATTTAGTTAGCCATCATATTGGTGAAATTGTGTCATGCTATCCTATCTGGTTAGACAACATAAATATGAATTATTTCAAGCCCTCTTTTATTCCCCACTATCCATTGCACCTGTCTATCATACAATGTTTATACTTTCAATTACTTTTCTTGTTTATCAGCCATTTCAATTGGAGAGCGTGATGGCATTATCTAAGGGAGTAACAACACGGTCTTCAGAAAAGATAGTGCTACCAGTTGATGTAGAGAGAACCATGGTTGTACTTGCCCAAGGACCAGAACCACCACACATAACCCAAACTCTCGCAGATTGTACCCCTACCCGATTGGACAGAGAACTAGCTACACCCCTTCTAACCCCAACCCCGGCAGATAGTAACCCAGTTCCAGTTGACACAGCACCGTCTCCACCAGAGAGCACCCAAACACGAGCGGTCAGTAAGAGAACTATAGTGCCCAAAGCACGAGGACCACCACTCCGAATCCCAACTCAACGCTTAAAGGAGAAGAAGATTTGTTCTCAGGTCAGGTTCTGTAGCTATGGTTCATACTCCTTTGCTCTTGCATTACTGTATTTACTCATACCAACTATTTTCAAATTTGAAGGATGGAATTGAAACTCCAATGGCGCAATAGGTATGTTTTAAACCTGTTTCTTTAATTGGTTTGCTGTTGTAACCTGCTCTATGTTGATTTCAGTTTCAATTGAATAATCAGTTATGTTCTCATGTCATGCACATTACAAGTGTTGTTATTGCTCTATAGTTACCCACACTTATATTCTGCCTATTCTGCTTTGTCTTGAACAAATATTATTTGAACTGTGTCTCTATCTTGATTTGGCAACAAAAACTAGAATGGTATAGACCATAAAGTGACCATGGTACATAGATATATGTTTGTTTCATGTTGTTATCCTGTCCACTTTACTACTGAACTCATTTACCAAAATGAGTTTCATATACAACATGGTAAACATGTGATGTGTCTGCTTGTTTCTCTTTTAGAATGCGGACAAAATATTGGAGAACAGTACCGCGCTATCCAATGGTAAAGGAAGTAATGCAGATAAGGATCAAGATAGTGAGACATCCCTGTTGGTCTCCAAGAAAGCTGATAAAAACTATCTTGACGATAGTGAGGGAACCCAAAAGTCCTATCATGATGTAGTGTTTGAGTTACTGGCCATTACTGCTGGCACAAGCTCTTCGAACTCGCTGCCTGATTCAGTTCGTCTTCTTGAGTCTCAACTTCAAGTTGAAAGACATTGATCAGATGTGCTGTGACAGGAAGCTGAAGGACTGAGGAAGTCCCTGCAGAATTCAGATGCATATTTTCTGGTGCAACAGCAAGCGCTGGAGGATTTAAGCGCCAAACAAGAGAAAGTTAATAAGCTTGCTAAGCATCTTGCCAGCATTATGGGTACGTAGGATATTGTTTCTTGAGATCTTCTGAAGTGGGTTCAGTTCTGGATTTGTTTTGCTGCGGCGTTTATTTGCGCTGGTCGCCAACATTGCCAACCAGTGTATATGATATGCTGCTTTGTTCCCTGTATTTGCACTGGTGGCGAACTTTGATGCCCAGTGGATGTAATATGTGTAATAGCCGTGATAGCCTAGCGTTAGTTGCTTGCTTGTTTATTTCCTTGTTGTCTTGTTTATTTGTTTGCTTGTAGTCATTGCAGTTCTTTTTCCGCGGTTTGCTAGTGGCTGCAATAACCTATTTTTTAAAACTAGGCCACAATAACCATGGGCTAATATTTACTGTAGTGACACTAGGCCTCCTACTGGCCGTAGAAACAGTGGGCCTTCTACGGGCCATAGAAACAATGGGCCTCCTATGGGCCGTAGAAATAATGGGCCTTCTGCGGGTCATATCATCAATTGGCCTTATACGGGCGTATGATCGATTGGCCAAACATGGGCCAAACAGTCCGCATTATGGCCGTAAACGGTCTAGAGTTGGAATCATCCGTTCATGGGCTGACCATAATGGGCCATCGTTAATAGGCCGTATTTGATGACGCTATGAAAACGGTCCAACGTATTAATGGACCACAAACGGGCCGACTGTAACCACGGGCTGAATTTGGCCCACAAGCAGAAAATGACAGTAACGGGCCATAAGTGAACGAATGCTGGAAATGAGCCCAAGAATAAATGGGCTCTGAGAAAGCCAAAAGATAACATGTGCTAGAAACGGCCCAACGGAATAACAGGTCGTTAATGGGTATAAAGTGATACACTGATCATTACGGAACAGTTTCACCACGGGCCGTTAATGGGTGTAAAGTGATACACTGTTCATTACGGGCCAGTTTCACCACGGGTCGTTAATAGGCCACGAGTTACATAGGGCCTCATATGGGCCGAAAGACGTCATGGGCCATACATGCGCCAGAAGTGAAAACGGGCTGGAATCATATTGGATGGCCCAGATGACGCTACTGGGCCTAATTCGGATAGGGCGTAACGGGCCTTGGGTTAGCGGGCTATAAATGGGCTATATGCGAACAGGCCGTTAATAGGCTTTCCATGGGCCGACCCGCCACCTTTTGACCAAGTCAAACGGGCCGGCCTTTTCACAGGAATGGGCCTCTGTTGGGCCGTGCCACGTGTCGACATATCATAGGCGCCTTCCGTCCAATGAGTGAATGACATCTGTCCCAATGATGAGCCGACACGTGTTTCCTCCAACCAATGATGATTTTACACGTGGAAAATCCCCATTGGTCGGGGCTGTTAATGGGTTATCGGATCCAAAACCCGACCCGATAGCTTAACGGCGTTCCTTTACGGTGGATGCCACGTATCGGTCACCCTTGACGAAAGCACTTCTGTGACACGCGATTTATCATCATGGAAGTGGACACTTCCGTGATGATAATTTTGGTAATGTCATGGAACACTTCTACGACAGCACAGGTATGACTATCTTGATTCTTTCATAAAATCGTCATGAATGTACATGCATGACAGAAAACGTGACCTACTGTGACAAACATGTATCATCACAGAAGTGTATTTTTTTGTAGTGTAGATAATCTCATAATTATTCGCTTTTCTATCAATTGCTCGATAGTAATTTGTTCACCCACTGTAATACTTATGCTATCTTGAGAGAAGCCACTAGTGAAACCTATGGCCCCCCGGGTCTATCTTTTATCATATAAGCTTTCAATCTACTTTTATTTGCATCTTTACTTTTCCAATCTATATCATAAAATACCAAAAATATATTTATCTGATCATACTATCTCTATCAGATCTCACTTTTGCAAGTGGCCGTGAAGGGATTGACAACCCCTTTATTGCGTTGGTTGTGAGTTCTTTGTTTGTTTGTGTAGGTGCGTGGGACTTTTGAGGAGCCTCCTACTGGATTGATACCTTGGTTCTCAAAACTGAGGGAAATACTTACGCTACTATTGCTGCATCACCCTTTCCTCTTCAAGGAAAACCAACGCAAGCTCAAGACGTAGCATCATGCTGCGAACGAGCATCTGCGGCGGCATTAGATATGCCAGGTTTGTACTGAATGGTGTACTCCAGCCCCATCAGCTTCACAAAGGCCTTGTGTTGGATACTGGTGTTCAGCCGTTGGTCGGACAAGTGTAGGAGGGCTTACTGTGATTGCATTCAGCTATCGACAATCGACCCAAAAATGCTATGAGCCATCTTTCTTGCGAACAAGCAGGACTGGAGCAGCAAAGGGACTTGTACTGGGGCGAATAATCCTTGCTCGCAGCATCTCTTTGATCTACCTCTCGATATCATCCTTCTGCTGGGGGGTATACCGATACGGTCATGCACTGACTGACTGTGGTCCCGGTATCTATGGAATGGTATGATTATCTGCCCGGTGGGGGGAGTGTGGAAGGCACACTGAAATGGTCATCAAACTCCTATAACAGCGACTGCATGCTACTTCTTGAGCTTGCATTATTATTTCTCTTGAAGAGGAAAGGGTGATGCAACAAAGTAGAGATAAGTATTTCCCTCTGTTAAGAACCAAGGTATCAATCCAGTAGGAGGAACAAGCAAGTCTCCAATAGATGCACCTGCACACACTAACAAGCACTTGCACACAACGCAAAAAAAGGGTTGCCAATCCCTTCGCGGTCATGAGCGAAAGTGAGATATGATAGAGATAGATATAAAACAAATAAAAAGTAAATAAAACTCAGCGAGGTATTTTGTATTTTTGGTTTATATATCTGAAAATATATGATGGAAAATAGAACCGGGGGCCATAGGTTTCACTAGAAGCTTCTCTCTTGAAAGAAAACATACGGTGGGTGAACAAATTACTGCTGAGCAATCGATAGAAAAGCGCATAGTTATGATGATATCTAAGGCAATGATCATGAATATAGGCATCACGTCCGTGAAAACTAGACCGAAATGATTCTGCATCTACTACTATCACTCCACAATCGATCGGCTCCTGCCTGCATCTAGAGTATTAAGTTCAAAAGAACAGAGTAACGCATTAAGCAAGATGACATCATGTAGAGGGATAAACTCAAGCAATATGATATCAACCCCATCTTTTTATCCTTAATGGCAACAATACAATACGTGCCTTGCTACCCCTACTGTCACTGGGTGAGGACACTGCAAGATTGAACCCATCACAAAGCACCTCTCCCATGGCAAGATAGATCAATCTACTTGGCCAAACCAAATCAATAGATCGGAGAGAAATACAAAGCTATCTTAATCATGCATAAAAGAGTTCAGAGGAGACTCAAATAATATTCATAGATAATCTGATCATAAATCCACAATTCATCGGATCTCAACAAACGCACCACAAAACAAGATTACATCGAATAGAACCCCAAGAACATCGAGGAGAACATTGTACTGAAGATCAAAGAGAGAGAAGAAGCCACCTAGCTACTAGCTATGGACCCATAGGTCTGTCGTAAACTACTCACACATCATCGGAAGGGCAACAAGGTTCGTGTAGAGGCCCTCCGTGATTGAATCCCCCTCTGGTAGAGCACCAGAAAAGGCCCCAAGATGGGATCTCCCAATGTCAGAGTCTTGCGGCGGCGGAAAAATATTTGTGTGGATGCTTCTGATGTAGAGGGAATATTTGGCTATTTGTAGAGCAAGAATTAGGGTTAGGGGAGTCCCGACACTACAAAAAAAATACACTTCCGTGATGATACGTGTTTGTCACATTAGGTTGCATTTTCTATCATGCATGTACATCCATGACGATTTTATGACAGAATCAAGATAGTCATACATGTGCTGTCGTAGAAGTGTTCCATGACATTACCAAAATTGTCATCACGGAAGTGTCCACTTCCATGATGATAAATCCCCTGTCACAGAAGTGCTTTCGTCAAGGGTGACCGACACGTGGCAACCACCGTAACGGAACGCCATTAAGCTATCGGGTCGGGTTTTGGATCCGATAACCCGTTAACAGCCCCGACCAATGGGGATTTTCCACGTGTAAAATCATCATTGGCTGGAGGAAACACGTGTCGGCTCATCGTTGGGACAGATGTCATCCACTCATTGGACAGAAGGCACCTATGATAGGTCGACACGTGGCACGGCCCAACAGAGGCCCATTCTTGTGAAAAGGCCGACCCGTTTGACTTGGTCAAAAGGTGGCGGGCCGGCCCATGTAAAGCCTGTTAACAGCCTGTTTGCATATAGCCCATTTACACCCCGCTATCCCAAGGCCCGTTATGCCCTATCCAAATTAGGCCCAGTAGCGTCATCTGGGCCACCCAATATGATTCCAGTCTGTTTTCACTTCTGGCCCATGTATGGCCCATGACGTCTTTCGGCCCATATGAGGCCCTATGTAACTCTTGGCCTATTAACGGCCCGTGGTGAAACTGGTCCGTAATGAACAGTGTATCACTTTACACCCATTAACGGCCCATGGTGAAACTGGCCCATAATGAACAGTGTATCACTTTATACCCATTAACGGCCCGTTATTCCATTGGGCCATTTCCAGCCCATGTTATCTTTCGGCCTTCTCAGAGCCCATTTATTCTTGGGCTCATTTCCAGCATTCGTTTACTTACGGCCCGTTACTGCCATTTTCTGCTTGTGGGCCAAATTCAGCCTGTGGTTACAGTTGGCCCGTTTGTGGTCCGTTAATACGTTGGGCCGTTTTCATAGCATCATGAAATACGACCTATTAGCGATGGCTCGTTATGGTCGGCCCATGAATGGACGATTCCAACTCTAGCCCGTTTACGGCCATAATGCGGCTTGTTATTGGCCCACATTATCATGCTGCCCGTATAAGGCCCATTGATGATACGGCCCGTAGAAGGCCCATTGTTTCTACGGCCCGTAGAAGGCCCATTGTTTCTACGGCCCGTAGAAGGCCCAGTGTTTCTACGGCCCGTAGAAGGCCCACTGTTTCTACGGCCCGTAGGAGGCCCAATGTCACTACAGTAAATATTAGCCCATGGTTATTGTAGCCTAGTTTTAAAAAATAGGTTATTGCAGCCACTAGCAAACCGCGGAAAAAGAACTGCAATAACTACAAGCAAACAAATAGACAAGACAACAAGGAAATAAATAAGCAAGCAACTTACGCTAGGTTATTGCAGCTATCACATATTACATCCACTGGGCATCAAAGTTCGCCATCAGTGCAAATAAACGCGCCGACAAAAGAATATACAAAACTGAGAGCACTTCAGAAGGCACTAGGCCTGGCCAGGTCGGGCCCCCCAAACAGCTGAAGAAGCTGAGTATACCTCAATTGTGTCAACGATAGATGCATCAACACTAGATTTAAGGCATGATGGTGCGCACGGCAGTCCTCTAACATCTTCATTGCATCTTTGACTTCAAGTCGGAGCTGAGCTGAAGCAAGCCTTTCCGCTTTAAGTTGAGACTGAAGAAGTCGAACTGATTGAGGCAGCGACTGCACAGAGGTTGTCTCACACCTGCTGGTGAGTAGCTTCAACTCACTGTCTTCATCAAGACAGGACCTTGGGGTCATCTTGCTGTCCTCAAGATGGTTTGGCTCACTATCTTCCCTAAAGTTCTGCCTGGCGTAAGAGATACGACTCTGAAAGAGAAACAAGGAGACACCTAACAGGTTTCACAATTATATAAGCAAATAAATGGATCTATTCTGCATAAGGAACATGTTTTTACAACTACAATTTGAAACTGGTAGTTGTTGCAAACATCCAATCAGATGTAAATAGCAAAGCAAACAGCGGTGGAGGAAATGATGCCTATCCAAATCTATACTAGAACAAAGTTTGAAGTCTTGAGAAGGAAGAACTTACATTACATGTTAACACGGGCTGTACAAAGCCCTTCTCCATGTTGATGGAAGGATAATTCAATAAATTCCCCAAAGAAAATTCTTTATAAGCGTTGCCATTATTCTACATTTTGCAAAGAGTAAATATAGATCAAATAATATTGGAAGAAACAGAGGATAATGAAGCTCAGGTGCAGACTGATGATACATAATCAAATAGCAATTAATTAAGTACATCATTACAAGGCAAAAGGGAGAGAGGTACTGACAAGAGCAATGCAGAGCCCATTATTGTTTTGAGATCGTATGATCCTTTGAGCAAGGAGATTCATCTGAAATTAGTTTTCATACAAGAGAGAAGGTAAGGCACAAGCAGAAATTTAGGAGTTCAAATTTTGAATTGATATCATAGACAGTACCTGACGCTGGGCTCCCAGCAGTTCTAATAGGGGTTTGGCCACTGGAGTAGGGGTAAAGTGTGGTACAGTTGGGCCTGTGTTTTCTGTGGCTGCTGATCTATCTGATTTAACAGGTATCACTACCTTTTCCAAATACCTAGTTTGTACTCCTTGAGGATCTGCACTCACCCTCTTCCTTTTGGACATCTATTACGAAAGAACAACATTTGACTGGAAAAACATAGTGTGACGACACATGGAATAGGTACAGAAAATGGATAGGTATGGCATATACTCATATATGATGCTTAAACTAAGCAGATGGTGTAACAAAGTAGAAGTAATGCAAGAGGTCAGATGCAAAATATGTGCGACCAATACAACTTTGCAAAGTTAGAGCAAGCACCTTGATGGGTGAATAAGATAGGCCATCCTCCACCATGCCAAGTTTGTTAGCCAGTGGATCGTTCCGCAATATTCCTCTCGTGCGCCCATTCTCATATTCATTTTGATAATGTTCAATATCTGACATGCATGAAAACATAAAAACAAGTGAGATTTTCTTTGTAATGCAGAAGTGATTCTAATCCAATACTGCCTCCCTGTAAACCCCTTTGTGCTATCTCTGCAATTCTTTTAAAAGATGCCATGCATGCTGTAATTTGTTGTGTGCATTAATATAATGTGGCCTACTACTCAAAATATGAGAGCTCCAGAAGTGATGACACTTCGCAGATGATAGCTTCAACATATAGTAAAGAAGAACAAGTCGACCTGACCTGACAGATTCAAAATATACTAAGGGAGAACAACTCGACCTGACCAGTCGACCGCAAGAGAAGAGTATCATCTTAAAGAAGAGCAGAAGAGCAAGCAGATTGAAGATATTACAAGTCTTTCAATACAATGTCGGTTGGCCACCCATGATGAACCAGAGCGCACAGAGAAATACTATTCTTTCCGGTCTCTCCATATGTGGCTCACATGCATTTCGAAACTAAAGTAGGAACATTTAGCTCACCAATTAAACATCTCTCAGTTTTACTAATATCAGCAATAATATCATATATGAATTTGTACAACTAAGCTTGTTTAGCTCGATGGGTGGAGCAGTGCTATTACGACACGAACCACGTAGGCTGATTGTGGTCATCATAAAATGGGGAAAACATAAGCATGATGAGTACAGTGTTGACCGTGGCAGTGGGATGGCAGATCTGAAGCTGCAAACCGCGCAAAGGGTAGTTAGCAACCGATGTTTGCTTTGAAATAACAACTAAGATTTGGTATGGACAAGAAAGTACGGTCAACAAGTGACAAAGAAATGCAATTATGCTGTCTCTCTATATGTCGCGACATGCATTTGGAAACTCAAGTGGGACCTTTAGCTAACCAATTAAATGTGTCGGTTAACTAATATCAGTATCATATCACAATCATATTTGAACAACTAAGCTTTCGAATTCTGAGTGTTGTGTTGTTTAGCTTGAAGGGTGGAGTAATGCTAGTACGACAGAAAGCACCTACGCAGATCATAGTAGAGTAGATAAAAGGGGAAAACCCTAAGCATCAAGAGAAAAATCAGGAAAGTGGAACTAGCTGGACCAGTGGGTGGCGCACATGCTTTTCGAAACGAATATAGGAACATTAGGTGACCAATTAAACGTTCTCTGTTTTAGTGATATGAGCATCATATCAGATTCGTATTTCAACACGTAAGCTTTGGGTTGAGGTCTTGAGGAGCAGTGCTAGCACGACACGAAGCACCTACGATGATGGTAGTGAATATAAAGGGGGGAAACCATAAGCTTTACGAGTATAGTGCCCGTGCCATGGCGGATCTGAAGGTGCAAACCGGACAAAGCTACTTCGCAACCAATGTTTGCTTTCAACTAGCCACTACGATTTGGTACGGACAAGAAAAGTACAGTAAACAAATTACGATCTATTTTCCGGGTGAGATCAATAACTTAAGCACATATGGAAGAGTACCACCTCTCTTGCGACGCCGTGTAGGCCTATGCTGATACGTTGAGGGTGTTGCGGGTGCGATGGCTGTCGGCGGCGGGGAAGAAGACTTTAGACGGCAGACGGCCGGTTCAGGGGGATATATCATGTTGTCGTGGACGAGGCGGTCGTAGGAGCGGCAATGGCAAGGTGGACGACGGTGCCGATGAAGCGAGAGGAGACGATGAAAGGATCCTGGCGCCGTGGATGAGAGACGTCCATCTCTTGCAGTGGACGACGGGGTAGGGGTAGCGGCTCCGGCAAGGTGGAGGATGGGGTGGCGGACAGAGGAAGCTGGCCGCAGTGCGGAGGTTGTCGTGCCACTGACGGTGTATGAATGGGGAAATGGAGGGGAGGGGGGATCTCAAACTTTGGGATGTGCTTCTCTGAAATGGGGGAAAGTTACGAACTTATCCCCCATTTAAAATTTCGAACATCGTTGGGGATAGGACGGTAATCTCGCATCTCCCAAATATTTGCCGGTAACTATTTCGGGCGAGGAGAGGGTGTTTTGACGCCCACGGTTGGCGCCACGGTGTATGAACGGGGCTGACAGGTAGGGTGGTTGTGTCACGTCTGATGGAAGTTACACATCTGCCCCTATTTAAAATGTTAGCCTACATCGATTTCGGATGAGGAGAGTTTGTTTTGCCACCCACCATGTATGAATGGGGTAATGGAGGAAGAGACACATGTCTTTCGGATGAGCTTGAATCAAATGTGTTTTGCCGCCCACGTTTGGTGCCCACCGTGTCTGAATGGGCTCAAAGGCCGTCGTGTCACGTCTGATTGAAGTTACTAGTCTACCCCTATCAACAGCAGTGTAAATCCGGTCGATAAGGATGTCAAGTGTCAGGGGTAGACAGTAATTTCCATCTCGCAAACACTTGCTTCGGGCAGCCCACAAATTATAGTGGGTGTTTAGCCGCTTCGTTCAAAACTTGGGAGAATTAGCATTCACGTTTGCCCTAGGACCTGGCAAACTAAATTCAAATCCAATTTGTATTCGATTACGAATATCCACAGATAATTATACGTTTTGTTATTTATTTCTTCAAAACCACAACAAAGATTTATTCCACCTTTATATATGATTATGATTTAGAAATGCCGTGATCTTCGAATTCAGTAGGTTGGATACACTCTGAGTCAAACAGTTATTTCATCCAATACAATATGCTCACACGAAAAATAGTTCACCTTATGTCAATCATACAAGTACTGAGGATTACCTCGCCTAAAAAATTCGGATCATTACAACACATGGACAACATAGGGGGTCTTGCAACATAATCCATTCAGAGACATGACACAACATGCAAGTACAATAATCTAATGACAATTTCAACTGGTATCTAAAGAAGAACCGGGATTACCTTGGGCTTCAGATAGCAGAAACAGCAGGACCTCCTCCGTCTTCAAATGCAACATTCTTACTTCCTCCAATTCTTGGGTTGCTTGCATAATGCGTGCCGCTAATTCCGTAATTTCCAGCCTCAAGATAAAGATTACCTCATTCATGGCAGCCACACCATCTCTTTCTGCCTCTAGTAGAGCCTCAAGCACTATAATATCTGTGCTCAGACTGCTCTCCGGCGGTGTTGCCTCTGAACTGCTACCATCTGGTAACATGGATGGCGCACTGCTTCCACAAATAGATTCTGGGGTTGTACATTGTGTCCTAGTGTGAACGGCATCCTGAAAGGTTTCCGCTGGACATAAGTAAGAGATAGTTATCGTATGATCCAGGCAGTAAGCTTACATGGTAAACGACGGACGAATTATTGCCGAGCATGGCAAACTATATTTAAATGGTTCGAAGCAGCATCAGCCGAAAAGAAATTAAAATGGTAAGATGAAACTAGGGATGTAAGTGGCAAATAAACGACATCCGCCAGTCCCATCTAGTTAGTTTTTGCTACCTCCCTAGTTCATTTTCCTCAAAAAACAAAAACTCTTTTGAACTATCATACCACTAGTGGACTTTAATCGGGATTAAACGGGACCCAGTTGACATCCCTAGTTGAAAGGGAGTGTACAACCGCTATATTTAAGTTGCCAAGGCATCTAAGCAGTTGAAATAATCTGAGAAAGCACTTAACAGTGTGGCCTCATATAAACTACGAAGACAGTCTTGTGATGAAGTTGAGAGGAAAAGTTAAGGACTCAAATGAAATAGGCATGCATTTCTTTACGATAGTACAGCAGGCACTGCTGACATATTGGCCAACTCAGGTATAGCGTAACAACAAACAAGCATTCGAATCAAGCAATACAGCAAAGCAGACAACTGAACTATTTGTAATTCGGTAGGATTACACGTTGAGGGCACAAGCCAAGAAAGCAGCCCACTCGCATTACATTTCACATGTACTAAAACACACTGGCTTACCATATGTTGCTGTGAAGCCTAGCTGCTGTTGCAATGTTCTTTGAAGATATCGTCAGCATCCCGTGGTTGCAAATCTAGTTGTTGTAGTTTATTCTGCACCATCTATTTAGGTAAAATTAATTTTAATCGCATGCACTGGTCCGAATTGATCATCAATGGTTCATCTAAACTAATGAAAGAAGGGTGTGTGCATACACGACAATATATCTGCTTCCCTCTATTTTTATGCTTGTTCGAGGTGCCAGCCCCAAAAGAACAAATATTTTGCTTGATGGGGTTGGCAGCTCCATAATTAATAGAAGCATCAAATTAGTCATGCAACTTGGGAAGATCAAGAACACACAAACAAGTAATGAACAGAGGCTCGGAGCAGTGATGTAATAGCTAGCATCAGAAAATGTAGGGTAAAACGAACAAAAAGCAGCGGAACCACATGCTAGTTTGCTGATGTGTAATTAAGCATAGAGAACATTAAGCAGTCTGATGGAACCAACAGGTGGCATCAGAACAAAACTAAAGCATATTAACTATATGTGCACTGGTATGTAATTTAGCACATGTAACATGTTCACTGCCAGAAGTATGGCCCTACAGGTGCAAGCAGAATAACGCGTCTCATGAAAAACTGAATGATGCCCTGAAGAAATTCAAAGGTGCGGTGCTTATGCTAGGAAAGTGAATGTAGGCGCCGGCCGTTGGATAATAGTACCTGATTCTCGGCGGCATATGGGTATCGTTGTCATACTTGATAGCTAAGGATCGTCGATGGTGCTCGTGTTGCGGTTGAGTTTGGGCCGGCTGTCGCCGTCGCTGAAGCGGCTCCGGTGCTACGGTTGCGGCGCCTGTCGACATACAAGAAAGCTCATCTGTGGTAAGTGAACAGTTGCACGATAAAGAGAAAAACCGAAGGAGTACAAATCGAAATAACCTGATGAGGCTGCGGCGTCGGTAAAGCAGGGCCGGTGGAGTTGAATATGGCGTCCGTGGAGCGGGTCCGGTGCAGTGGACGAAGGCTTCGGCGGGCGCGTTGTACAGTGCTTTCGGTGAGGCAGATGTGTTGCCGCGGACGAGGGCTTGTATGAAGGGCCAGCGAAGGGGCGGACGAGGGAGTCAGTGAAGGGCCTACGCTGTGGTGGACGAGGGCGCCGGTTAAGCAGATCCGGTGTGGTGGACCATGATGGCGGTCAAGGAGATCTGGAGCGGTGGACAAGCCAGTCGCTGAAGCGGCTCCGGTGAAGTGGTGAGTTGGCAGTTGGGGGTTCCAAGGTGCGGAAGGTAGATCCGGCGGGGTGTGAGGTCCACCGCTGCGGCGGAGGACTAGATTCGGCGGCTTGCCGTGGTTGGGGGGGTCGGGGAGGGGAAGGGGAGGGGCTCTGGGGAAGAATGTTGGGGGCAAAGAGGGGAAAACAATGGAGTTACCAAAGCAGCCCTTTTCCGTTCATGTGGCAGGGGTAAAACAGGAATATCGCAGGGCTAAACTTTCGGGCGCGTGATATTTCGATGTGAGCGGGAAGTTTGAAAGCTTTTGGCGCCTAAAATTATAAGTATTCTGCTCTCGTACGGCCGACTATGATATCATGGCCGACAATTTGTTTGTTTTGCACGCAAAAAAATGTGCAAGTTTTGAAAATCAATGTCTCCAACTCGAAACTTAGATTGTCCATTCAATTCAAATATGGATCATTGAGCTACTACAAGCAAATACCATCATACGGTCCAATTCAAATGAAATTCCAAATGTGTTTATCCTAAATATGATGACAAAAGCAAAAATGTGTATGTGTATGAATAAAGTGGATGATTATAAAGTTTGAACATGCCCGTATGTGTATATCTCTAGGTTTGATATATGAATTTGAAATCACGAAATCCCGGCTTAAAAAATGTACCTCCGTTTAAATGAATTACAAAAGCTAATGATGGAGTCGAATTCCAAAATTCCAATCTTAGGTTTGTAATTCTGGTACATCAAGGTATATCACGCATGTTCAAAAGTATCGTTATCTCATAGTACAAACTGTGAAACAAATTGATCAACCATGAGTGCACAATATCTCAATTACGCTAAAGTCCCTCAAATATAGACACCTCACTCTTTATCTGAAGTCAACCCCCCCCCACCACCACCACACACACACACATAGAGAAGTCGTTCTCTCCCCCAAACACCAACACACGAGCACATTAACACCCCTCTCTCTTGTAAAGTCCGGACCCCAACATAGGTCTCTATCACTTTGTCTCTCGGGCATGCACACATCTCTTCCCTCACTCTCTAGGTCTCCCGCTATCTCTCTTACCCAAGCACACGCACTATGTAGAGTGTATATTTCCCATACACACAAAACGTCGCCCCCAAACGTCTATCTCCCTAGTTATGTGGTTCTCGCGCACTCACCTCACACACCACCCCCACTGCAAACAAGCACACTTTGTCTCCTTGTGCACCACTCTCCTCTTTCTATCTCTCCCACATGCGGACCCGCCCCAGCTCCTTCCCTGTATACATATATGTCGTGACTCTTTGCATAGCTCCCTAATGTATAATCATTCTCGATTTCGCACATTGTTCTCTACACCATCTATTCTAGATCTCTCATGAAGTCCCTATCACACACACGATGACTCGCTTCCCTTGCGTCTCCGTTCATAGGCCAATTTCGGACAACATCAACATTGTCTCCCTATCTATACGCCATTTATGGACACAAACGACCCCTCTCGCCCCCTCTCTTCCTCTCTCTCTCTCTCTCTCTCCATCGCTAGCTCTCTCTTTCTCTCGCTCTCACACCCCTCTCCCACACACACACTCGATGTCTCTTCCAAATAGTCTGCTCCCCCCGCCCGCACCCGTGCTATCTCGCTACTACACATGTCACACCATTCCCCCTTCCCTTATACTAGGTTTACATCATCAGTGGTCTCTCTACTCCACATACACTCTCTCCCTATCACACACAAACGTGTGCACAAACACACACAGAGACGCACAAACACCCACTTATCTGGATCCTCATCTCTCCCCATGTCCGCATGTGTATCTCACACACTCACTCTCTAATTATGTATATGTGTCTCCACATTACACAACACAAAGCCCCATGTACATGTCTCTCTCTATCCTCCACACACATAGACACAAAGAATCTGTTATCATTGCCTCAGTCTCTAACATATCACACACGCACATTGTCTCTCTCTCTCTCTCTCTCGCAAACACGCTCAACAAGGGTTTCCCCGTGAATAACTTACCATCTATTCATCAACAGTAGTGGCAGTACGGCGAACACGAGACGTGAAAAAGAATAAATCTACACGTGCTTAGACCACCTAGTATGACTACTAGGACTAGAGCAAGCCAAAAAGCGCGCCGCCGTCACCCCCTCCTTGTCGGCGACGGGAAAATCTTTGTTTTACACAGTCGAGAAGTCATTGTGCTAAGGCCCCACATGCCGAGGCGTTGAATAGAATGTAGATGCTAGTTTACGGAAGCAAGTATCGATAATACGTTTGTATCTCCATACTTATATTTCTTCTCTTATAAAAAACCGAGTTGGTGATGATGGTACGTGTGCCATCTTGCAATATAGACCGTCCGATCTATATCTGACGGATGGAAATTAAACTAAAAGATACCCGCACCCCTCTCCACATTTGCAGACAAGGCCTTCCCTCGTTCATCCTTATCTCCAACAAACCTCATTGTTGAGCAATTAAGAAAGGAAGCCTCTGGAACAAACTGGCCTGGTGGCCGCTGCCGGCGTCGTCAATCCCCATGCCTCCGCTCAGTCCGACCACCAACCACCACCACACCCCACTCCTCTTCACCTTATCTCATATTTCTCGAGATATCATTAGTTTTTACACATGGGATTACTCCCGCAAGGGTCAATCACAACAAGTGTTTTATAAAAAAATGCATCTTGATGTTCCGTGCAATGCACGGATCTTGCTAGTACTCCTACACAAGACTAAGTTGGTGATGCTGGTGTGTCTGCCATCCGTCGTTTCTGACCATTAGATCTACATCTAACGATTGTGAGGTAAGTTGTTGCCTTTTCTCACCAACATCCCACTTGTCTACCAATTTGCAGAAAAACCCATAATTAGTATCTTAAAACCAACCACATCCCTCCCTGACCTCACCAAAACAGCCCAAGGAATATATTCTAATTGAAACATAATATATCTCTAGTGACATATGTATATCAAAATTAGAGTGTTTTGTACCAAGTTTGTGAATAAGTATTATTCTAATTATGATTCGTTGCAACGGACATGAACATTGCTAGTATTTCCAACCATGCATTTTTTCCTAGTATTCCATAGTTTCGAGTTTTCCATCAAGATATTAGTCACTCATGGTTGATATGTACTTTCAATAATGTACACATATGCACTATGTAACTAGCCTTCCTTATTGGCTTCCAAAGCTTAACTTTCACTCCTACTTACAATATGTAGAGTATTTAACAAAAAACTACCACTTTCAACCAGCCCTAGGAAGAATCTATTGTACAAAAAATAGCAAAAACATACCCAAAATTTCTTAATCCACGCCAAAAACTACTACCTAGTACTCCTACCGATTAGGTTTGTTTAAACCCATATATGACAGGGTTGGCCCACACGTCCGTGCTGACGAGGCAGCTTAAACCAACACATTTTGTTTGACCGTTGACACGAGGGACGCACATCTGACCTTCTATCCTGTTATTCCCCCTCAAATCATTATTTTTCCTGAACATTACTTCAAACAGTACTAATGCGTGTTCGTTGGTGGCGCCGGTGATGAGCGAGTTGGTCGCCGCTCCGCTGGACGGGACGGACGCCGCGCTGGCCTCCGCACGGGTTGGCAGGCTGGCCCAAGCATGACTCACGAGCGAGCAAGCCGTCGCGCTGGCCTTCGCTCGAGCCAGATGGCTAGCCTGAGTGCGGCACGCGCGAGCAAGCGGCCGCGCTGCCGTGCCAATCTAGCTAGCAAACGTTGCAGACAAGCAGCTAGAAGGAGCTATCTTGGCTAGCTAGCGGCCGCGAGCGCCGGACGGAGCTGGCATCCGGGCTGCCGCAACATGGGCTCCGCATCGCCGACGGTTTTGACCTCACCTTCTGCCGACGGCGGTAGCTGCGTCCCATGGCCGAGGATGACTAGGTGGACGGGGCAGAGGTAGGAGGTCACTCGAGGATTTTTGTTGGTAAGAGCATGTACAATGGTTGATAAGGTAGTCTTATCTTAAGTCTGCCACGTATGCAAGTGGTAGTTGTTTCTTGGCATTTTAGTGGTTTCTTGTATTATTAGGGGTTTCTTGTAAGGAACAATGTATGTACTACTAGCGACAAAAGGCGATTCTAGGTTGCGTTGTACTCCAACGAGTAGTACTAGTGGTCGCAGGAGTGTACACCTTGTTTTGTGGGTTCGATCCATGCTGATGCATGGCGGCCTTTTTTTTTAAATAGTACTACTACAATTCGCTGCAAGCCAATATTTTACATGGGTAGTTTGAGTTTTGAAGTCAAACGGACGTGCGGCCCCACAATCTGGGTGCACTGGACAGCCTAGCCACGTGAACGGGTTTTCCTTCCCAGCATCCCGTGGCTCGCGTGCTCGCCCTAGCTGCACCTCGCTTGCAGCTTCCTCATCAGCTAGTAGCATATTTAAACTAGCGCCTCCCAATTAAGCCCGAGGAGCCGGAAAAGCCTGGCGGGGCATTGGGAACTGTGCAATATGGCTCTGTACGTAAAGTGCTCTACTACTACTCTGTAGCTTGTGGCGTTGCACGCATGGACTTCGCTCCATTATCGGCTCTACTATAAAAGAAATTCCTCTTGACGTGTTTTTTTTAAACGGAGGCAAAAGCTTTGCTTCATCTCATTCATAAAGAAGGAACTACTAACAAAGTTCGACGAGATCCATTACACCTCCACAAATGGAAGCGAAAAGCCTAGTCTCGTTGTATCAAATAACTCAAATGTTCTGCCCCCGCAGTAACCGTCGCTGATAAACAGGCTGCTAGTGTGTGCGTGAGAGGAGCGGCTGAGTAGGCCAGCTACGTGAGAGGAGCAGTTGAATAGAGCACCGAGAGTACCCACTAGGCCACTACGCAGGTGTACTTCCCCTGCATTGATAGTACAACGATGGTTCTAGAGAACAGTAGTACCCTCCACTTCCAACTGTAGCTCCTTGGCCCTGAGATTCAAGAGTTCAAAACTGGTGCACTATACTAGACTAGACTAGAAGTACAGTACATCGCACTACTAGTTGAGAAAAGTAGTACTAGTACTGCTACAGTACGAGTACGTACTCCTCCGTCACATAATGTAAGACGTTTTTTGACACTAGTTGGCGTGTACAAAAAATGGCAAAACATACCCAAAATTTCTTAATCCACGCCAAAAACTACTACCTAGTGCCAAAAATTTCTTACTAGTGCTATTATTTAATGCAATCCCATAACATTCCATAATGCTAGTACTAGTAGTAAATAATAGCCTCACCCCTTCGCTGAGGAACGATCTACAGTTGGAAGGGACGAGGCCCTGCGGTTACTACGCTCTTATCTCCTCCTCGCCAGTTCCCCTCCCCCCAAAGAGAAGGCAGTTCGTCGCTGCTCCCATGGATTCGCCAGGCGGTTCTCCTCCTCCTCGGGGCTAGGAGACCTTGGACGGCGATCCTCTGGGAGAAATCGCACGCCGCTCCGACGTCCTCACCGCCGCAAGACTCGATGCTTCCTGCACCAACTTTTTCAAGATGCTGCTTAAACAGGCTTGGGAAAATGCCATGCTTGTTGGTCTTCCATGCGTCCTCGAGGAGAAGGTTCTTCTATGGGACAATCCTTCGAATAGTCCACCGCTCCTTGGCTATGGTTGCATGTTGACTCCGCTAAAGTTGTCGACGTTGAGAGGTAGTCGGATTTTGTCCGATGAGCAGGTCAGTAATGGAGTTTGATCATGTAGTACTTAGTTATTCCATTTCCATCCCATAATTTCTCCGCTGCCCACCGTCTTATATATATATAGATCTGGGTCGGTGCCAATGAAGATTGGCTTGCATACCTCCGGCCGGATACCACCATCATTTTGCACAACATCCACAGCAGTGCGACCATTCCGGTAGACCCCTTCTGCACCATTGGGATAGGGCTTCTGGACTGACTGGGCTTGAATACGTATGATGATGCCTACATGAGATTGAAGAAGATAGAAATTGCGGACCCGCCAACAAAGCGATGCGGATACGACGATTAGTATCTCATCGCGGTTCGACATAAGGATTGCCATCAATGCAAGACGCAGTATCGGCAGAGGCTAGCGCATGTTGGCAGCGGCAGATTTGTACCCCTACACGTTCGAAGACGCCGTGCGCCATCTAGGCCGCATCTTAGCAGTGACAAGCCAGGGGACTTGTTTAATCCGGTTGCCATCCTACGGTATGGGAGATTACAAACAGAATGCACAAACCATCATTTGCATCCCTAACGGTACTCCATTATTTTGCAGGGACCAGTCATCCCCCGATCAAAATAAGATCGCCGATCCTGGATGTGCATTTGCATCCGTTATTCGGTCTAACCTAGAACCTTGTAGCTGACATTGGCATATTGGGATCAACTATCTTAGCAGTCTTTACCCATGTTACCACTGATGTGCAACATGGTCACACAATCTACCACGATCGGACTGTCACCATCTACCCAGGTATTCCATTTTTAACCCTCTCGCCTTCTCTTTCATTATTGTACTAGTAGTATACTTAGTAGTACTAGTGGGAGTACTTTTTACCTTGGAGGACGCATATAGCTAGCTAGGCCCTTGAAGACTTGAACCCACTAGCTGCCACCATTTTTGTTTTTCCATGTCTTACTATCTCATCCATGTAGCCAATAGTGGCTATATATAATAAGCCGGTTATTTTACTTCCTCTATACCGGAGTAGTACTATTTGTTGCAGAGTATTACTGACCGCCATATTTGAGCACAACATTATTATGCATGGACCTTGACTACGTACGTCACCATGTGTCCAGATCTGGGATGTCGCGTGTACCAGATGAACGGCGCCGAGTTCGACCCCCATGATGCTATGTGGGTGCCGAGGAACACTCTTGGAGAGTACTCGCTTTTCATCGGGGATAGCTACCCCATTGTGAAGCGGACGTCACCTTCCGTGCACGACACGGAAGGCCTGCCGTTCATGAAGCATGGTTGTGTCTTCAGTGCGCACCGCCGGATGAACGACATGCTGGGACACACTATCCCTGATTTATGCCGCTTCATCTTGGATGAGTCTCCATCGTGTGGAACCGGACTAGAAAGCTGCGACAATGATTCCCTATGGATCGTGCCATCCATGAAGAACACCTGGGGCTGTAACCTGGAGGAGGACATGCATGTAGCCCATCTATAACGTGTAAGTGGAGTATGGTAATTGTGAACGGTAGCGCTCTGAATATATGTAGACTAGTCGTGCACAAATTTATCACATGAATTGGAGATGAACTTGTGTGGCATACTGGCATTTGTCCTTTAGAATTTATTACTAGTAAATGTGTTATGTGTACGTGCAACTTGTGTGGTTGTTGCACTGGCTCCAACACGCTCTTTGAGAAAAAAAGGTGGCACAGCTTTGGATATACGTGACGTGGCGGCATCATACAGTAGCATCGTTCGCTATAGTTGTAGTACACTCCTACTAGGACGACAACTCCTATAAAACCTTGCGCTTGGCTCTTTGCCTCTTCGGGAGGTTCAACAGTTCATACTCGTGTGAACCTTGCACTTGGCTCTTCGCCTCTTCGGAAGGTCCAACAGTGATGATACTATAGTACAATATGCTTCTGGCAATCTGACACCGATTGAACTGCTGCACGTCCACCGTGAGGGCGAGGGCGAGGGCGAGGGAGAGGGAGAGGGAGAGGGCGCTATAGTCAAAACCCTCTCCTCGTCCTGCGAACCACCACGCGCATGGGCGAGGGAGAGGCGTAGTAAGCAAGCTTCTCCTCGTTCGGCGAGTTCACGGGACACATCAAAGCAGTACTAGTACTAGTAGTAGTCCATACTGCGTCCTTTCCGATTAATATGGCTTAATTTGAAACGAGAGAAATACACTGGGGGTCAACGTATGTAACAATACACTCTTTACGGTCACTTATATAGTTTTACGTCGATTATACTATCACTAGCTCATCGTAGAGCACCGTATTGCACCCTACTGACCGGCCACATAGTCGACGTGGCACTTTGTTGACTGGTTAAATTGTCACCTGGTTTCTGGGTCCCACCCGTCAGTTGGCAGAGCAAAGAAATCAGTTAAACAAAACGTTACGCACGCGCGACACAAGTCCAACCCTTGCGCCCGAACTGCCATGGCTGTGTATGTGAGTGCATGCACGTGTCCTCCCTCGGTCCTCCAACAAAGAGTGTACATCGGCTATAAAACAAAGAGTGTAGTACATGATGTACATCTACACTTCCAATGCATTTAGCCTTTAATCTAAATCGATATTGATTGACTAATGCACCAACTTGTGTTGTAGGTATAGGCTACACCTACATATCTATCCTTAATTACAGCATGCAACGGCCTTCATTTAATCTTCTTATCTCAATGGTCGCATGCACACATAAGTCTGCTACTTTTGGGCGTTAATTATGCCCTGGTCAATGTGTAAATCTCTAAATGTACAGTCTTTCACGGACGTAGGGAGTAGGTTGAGCACTTGAGCGTGAGTGTGTGTGTTGCGTCGTGTGCTGTGTGCCGCATGGGTGCATCCATGTGTACGTGTGAGTGTTTCATGTTGCATGCATGCATGCATGCATGCATGGGGCTTACTCCCTCCCATTGACATGTTCATATTTCAAGCTTCCTCTGTTCCCTCCATGTGGTGATGCTCCCTCTGTTCCCAAATAGTACGGAGTAAAAGCCTCCCTCTGTTCCCAAAACGGAGTATTTGTCTTTCTACAGATTTCAACAAGTGACTAGGTACGGAGCAAAATTATTGAAGTGAGCGTAGAGGCATAGGGATACTATAGAAAGGAAGTCCTCGTGATCCATTATTCCCCATCTTGGTCAGAGAGAACTATTCAACTAGTTTTCACAGTGAAGTGACAATACACGCTGCAGCAGATGGGACACGTAATTAATAAGCTGAACCAGCGTGTCGTTGTTACTAAATCAGCCTTACCCAGTACTGCCATCATGTTTGCCAGTAGAGCACGCTTCCGCAAATACTCCTGCGCACCTCTGTCCTCCATTAACTGACATATGGGCCCTCTTGTGGTAGATCCACATGTCATTGGTGTAACTATTTTCACTCCGAAGGACGGTATATCCTGGTAGTAGTACTAGTAGAATTGAGATTTAATGCACTTTCTTCCCCGTCTTCCACTCTTCTTCCTCCTCTCTTCTTCTTCTTGAAGGAAATATGCCCTAGAGGCAATAATAAAGTTATTATTTATTTCCTCATATCATGATAAATGTTTATTATTCATGCTAGAATTGTATTAACCGGAAACATGATACATGTGTGAATACATAGACAAACTTAATGTCACTAGTATGCCTCTACTAGACTAGCTCATTAATCAAAGATGGTTATGTTTCCAAACCATAGACATGTGTTGTCATTTGATTAATGGGATCACATCATTAGGAGAATGACGTGATTGACTTGACCCATTCCGTTAGCTTAGCACTTGATCGTTTAGTATGTTGCTATTGCTTTCTTCATGACTTATACAAGTTCCAATAACTATGAGATTATGCAACTCCCGTTTACCGAAGGAACACGTTGTGTGCTACCAAACATCACAACATAACTGGGTGATTATAAAGGAGCTCTACAGGTGTCTCCAAAGGTACATGTTGAGTTGGCGTATTTCGAGATTAGGTTTTGTCACTCCTATTGTCGGAGAGGTATCTCTGGGCCCTCTCGATAATGCACATCACTATAAGCCTTGCAAGCAATGTAGCTAATGAGTTAGTTACAGAATGATGCATTACGTAAAGAGTAAAGAGACTTGTCGGTAACGATATTGAACTAGGTATTGAGATACCGATGATCGAATCTTGGACAAGTAACATACCGATGACAAAGGGAACAACGTATGTTGTTGTGCGGTATGACCGATAAAGATCTTCGTAGAATATGTAGGAGCCAATATGGGCATCCATGTTCTGATGTTGGTTATTAACCCAAAATGGTTCTCGGTCATGTCTACATAGTTCTCGAACCCGTAGGTTCCGCATGCTTAAGGTTTCAATGACAGTTATATTATGAGTTTTGATGTTCCGAAGTTTGTTCGGAGTCCCGAATGTGATTACGGACATGATGAGGAATCTCGAAATGGTCGAGACATGAAGATTGATATATTGGAAGCCTATATTTGGATGTCGGAAGTGTTCCGGGTGAAATCGGGATTTTACCGGAGTACCGGGAGGTTACCGGAACCCCCCCGGGGGCTTATTGGGCCTACATGGGCCTTAGTGGAGAAGAGGAGGCAAGGGCTGGGCCGCGCGCCCCTCCCCCCTAGTCCGAATAGGACAAGGAGAGGGGGGCGGCGCCCCCCCCCCTTTCCTTCCTCTCTCCCTCCCCCTTCCCCCCTTCTCCTAGTCCAACAAGGAATGGAGGGAGTCCTACTCCTGGTGGGAGTAGGACTCCCCTTGGCGCGCCCCTCCTTGGTCGGCCTCCCCCTCCCCCTTGGCCCCTTTATATACGGGGGCAGGGGGCACCTCTAGAGACAACAAAGATCTCTTGATCTCTTAGCCGTGTGCGGTGCCCCCCTCCACCAAAGTCCTCCTCGATAATATTGTAGAGGTGCTTAGGCGAAGCCCTGCGACGGTAGAACATCAAGATCGTCACCACGCCGTCGTGCTGACGGAACTCTCCCTCGACACTCGGCTGGATCAGAGTTCGAGGGACATCATCGAGCTGAACATGTGCTAGAACTCGGAGGTGTCGTAGTTTTGGTGCTTGATCAGTCGGGCCGTGAAGACGTACGACTACATCAACTGTGTTGTTCTAACGCTTCCACTTTCGGTCTACAAGGGTCCATGGACAACACTCTCCCCTCTCGTTGCTATGCATCACCATGATCTTGCGTGTGAGTAGGAATTTTTTTGAAATTACTTCGTTCTCCAACAGTGGCATCCGAGCCTGGTTTTATGCGTAGATGTTATATGCACGAGTAGAACACAAGTGAGTTGTGCGCTATACAAGTCATACTGCTTACCAGCATGTCATACTTTGGTTCGGCGGTATTGTTGGATGAAGCAGCCCGGACCGACGTTACGCGTACCCTTACGTGAGACTGGTTCTACCGACGTGCTTTGCACACAGGTGGTTGGCGGGTGTCTGTTTCTCCCACTTTAGTTGAACCGTGTGTGGCTACGCCCGATCCTTGCGAAGGTTAAAATAGCACTAACTTGATGAACTATCGTTGTGGTTTTGATGCGTAGGTAAGAATGGTTCTTGCTCATCCCGTAGCAGCCACGTAAAATTTGCAACAACAAAGTAGAGAACGTCTAACTTGTTTTTGCAGGGCATGTTGTGATGTGATATGGCCAAGACGTGATGCTATATTTTTGTGTGAGATGATCATGTTTTGTAACCGAAGTTATCGGCATCTGGCAGGAGCCCTATGGTTGTCGCTTTATTGTATGAAATGCAAACGCCCTGTAATTGCTTTACTTTATCACTAAGCGGTAGCGATAGTCATGGAAGCAATAGATGGCGTAAACGACAATGATGCTACGATGGAGATCAAGGTGTCACGCCGGTGACGATGGTGATCATGACGGTGCTTCGGAGATGGAGATCACAAACACAAGATGATGATGGCCATATCATATCACTTATATTGATTGCATGTGTTGTTTATCCTTTATGCATCTTATCTTGCTTTGATTGATGGTATCATTTTAAGATGATCTCTCACTAATTATCAAGAAGTGTTCTCCCTGAGTATGCACCCTTGCGAAAGTTCTTCGTGCTGAGACACCACGTGATGATCGGGTGTGATAGGCTCTACGTTCAAATACAACGGGTGCAAAACAGTTGCACACGCGGAATACTCAGGTTAAACTTGACGAGCCTAGCGTATATAGATATGGCCTCGGAACACGGAGACCAAAAGGTCGAACGTGAATCATATAGTAGATATGATCAACATAGTGGTGTTCACCATTGAAACTACTCCATCTCACATGATGATCGGACATGGTTTAGTTGATTTGGATCACGTGATCACTTAGATGACTAGAGAGATGTCTGTCTAAGTGGGAATTCTTAAGTAATATGATTAATTGAACTTAAATTTATCATGAACTTAGTACCTGATAGTATTTTTCTTGTCTACGTTTGTTGTAGATAGATGGCTTGTGCTGTTGTTCCGTTGAATTTTAATGCGTTCCTTGAGAAAGCTAAGTTGAAAGATGATGGTAGCAATTACACAGACTGGGTCCGTAACTTGAGGATTATCCTCATTGTTGCACAGAAGAATTACGTCCTGGAAGCACCGCTGGGTGCCAGGCCAACTGTAGATGCAACTGACGACGTTATGAACGTCTGGCAGAGCAAAGCTGATGACTACTCGATAGTTCAGTGTGTCATGCTTTACGGCTTAGAACCGGGTCTTCAACGATGTTTTGAACGTCATGGAGCATATGAGATGTTCCAGGAGTTGAAGTTAATATTTCAAGCAAATGCCCGGATTGAGAGATATGAAGTCTCCAATAAGTTCTATAGCTGTAAGATGAAGGAGAATAGTTCTGTCAGTGAACATATACTCAAAATGTCTGGGTATAATAATCACTTGATTCAACTGGGAGTTAATCTTCCTGATGATAGTGTCATTGACAGAATTCTTCAATCACTACCACCAAGCTACAAGAGCTTCGTGATGAACTATAATATGCAAGGGATGGACAAGACTATTCCCGAGATCTTCGCAATGCTAAAGGCTGCGGAGGTAGAAATCAAGAAGGAGCATCAAGTGTTGATGGTCAACAAGACCACCAGTTTCATGAAAAAGGGTAAAGGGAAGAAGAAGGGGAACATCAAGAAGAACAGCAAGCAAGTTGCTACTCAAGAGAAGAAACCCAAATCTGGACCTAAGCCTAAGACTGGTGCTTCTACTGCAAGCAGACTGGACACTGGAAGCGGAACTACCCTAAGTATTTGGCGGATAAGAAGGATGGCAAGGTGAACAAAGGTATATGTGATATACATGTTATTGATGTATACCTTACTAATGCTCGCAGTAGCACCTGGGTATTTGATACTGGTTTTGTTGCTAATATTTGCAACTCGAAACAGGGAATACGGATTAAGCAAAGATTGGCTAAGGACGAGGTGACGATGCGCGTGGGAAATGATTCCAAAGTTGATGTGATCGCAGTCGGCACACTACCTCTACATCTACCATCGGGATTAGTTTAAGACCTGAATAATTGTTATTTGGTGCCAGCGTTGAGCATGAACATTATATATGAATCTTGTTTGATGCGAGACGGTTATTCATTTAAATCAGAGAATAATGGTTGTTCTATTTATATGAGTAATATCTCCTATGGTCATGCACCCTTGAAGAGTGGTCTATTTTTATTAAATCTCGATAGTAGTGATACACATATTCATAATGTTGAAGCCAAAAGATGCAGAGTTGATAATGATAGTGCAACTTATTTGTGGCACTGCCATTTGGGTCATATTGGTGTAAAGCGCATGAAGAAACTCCATACCGATGGACTTCTGGAATCACTTGATTATGAATCACTTGGTACTTGCGAACCGTGCCTCATGGGTAAGATGACTAAAACGCCATTCTCCGGAACTATGGAGCGAGCAACTGATTTGTTGGAAATCATACATACTGATGTATGTGGTCCAATGAATATTGAGGCTCGCAGCGGGTATCGTTATTTTCTCACCTTCACAGATGATTTGAGCAGATATGGGTATATCTACTTGATGAAACACAAGTCTGAAACATTTGAAAAGTTCAAAGAATTTCAGAGTGAAGTGGAAAATCATCGTAACAAGAAAATAAAATTTCTACAATCTGATCGTGGAGGAGAATATTTGAGTTACGAGTTTGGTTTACATTTGAAGCAATGCGGAATAGTTTCACAACTCACGCCACCTGGAACACCACAACGAAATGGTGTGTCCGAACATCGTAATCGTACTTTACTAGATATGGTGCGATCTATGATGTCTCTTACAGATTTACCGCTATCATTTTGGGATTATGCTTTAGAGACGGCCTCATTCACGTTAAATAGGGCACCATCAAAATCTGTTGAGACAACGCCTTATGAACTGTGGTTTGGCAAGAAACCAAAGTTGTCGTTTCTTAAAGTTTGGGGCTGCGATACTTATATGAAGAAACTTCAACCAGATAAGCTCGAACCCAAATCGGAGAAATGTGTCTTCATGGGATACCCAAAAGAGACTATTGGGTACACCTTCTATCATAGATCTGAGGGCAAGATTTTTGTTGCTAAATTCGGATCCTTTCTAGATAAGGAGTTTCTCTCGAAAGAAGTGAGTGGGAGGAAAGTAGAACTTGATGAGGTAACTGTACCTACTCCCTTATTGGAAAGTAGTTCATCACAAGAACCGGTTCCTGTGACGACTACACAAATCAGTGAGGAAGCTAATGATAATGATCATGAAACTTCAGATCAAGTTACTACCGAACCTCGTAGGTTAACCAGAGTGAGATCCGCACCAGAGTGGTACGGTAATCCTATTCTGGAAGTCATGTTACTTGACCATGGAAAACCTACGAACTATGAGGAAGCAATGATGAGCCCAGATTCCGGAAAATGCATGAGGCCATGAAATCTGAGATGGGATCCATGTATGAGAACAAAGTATGGACTTTGGTTGACTTGCCCGATGATCAGCAAGCCATCGAGAATAAATGGATCTTCAAGAAGACTGACGCTGATGGTAATGTAACTGTCTACAAAGCTCGACTTGTTACGAAAGGTTTTTGACAAGTTCAAGGGGTTGACTACGATGAGACTTTTTCACCCGTAGCGATGCTTAAGTCTATCCGAATCATGTTAGCAATTGCCGTATTTTATGATTATGAAATATGGCAAATGGATGTCAAAACTGCATTCCTGAATGGATTTCTGGAAGAAGAGTTGTGTATGATGCAACCGGAAGGTTTTGTCGATCCAAAAGGTGCTAACAAAGTGTGCAAGCTCCAGCGGTCCATTTATGGACTGGTGCAAGCCTCTCGGAGTTGGAATAAACGCTTTGATAGTGTGATCAAAGCATATGGTTTTATACAGACTTTTGGAGAAGCCTGTATTTACAAGAAAGTGAGTGGGAGCTCTGTAGCATTTCTGATATTATATGTAGATGACATATTATTAATTGGAAATGATATAGAATTTCTGGATAGCATAAAGGGATACTTGAATAAAAGTTTTTCGATGAAAGACCTCGGTGAAGCTGCTTACATATTGGGCATCAAGATCTATAGAGATATATCAATACGCTTAATTGGACTTTCACAAAGCACATACCTTGATAAAGTTTTGAAAAAGTTCAAAATGGATCAGGCAAAGAAAGGGTTCTTGCCTGTATTACAAGGTGAGAAGTTGAGTCAGACTCAATGCCCGACCACAGCAGAAGATAGAGAGAAAATGAAAGATGTTAGCTATGCTTCAGCCATAGGCTCTATCATGTATGCAATGCTGTGTACCAGACCTAACGTATGCTTAGCGATAAGTTTGGCAGGGAGGTACCAACGTAATCCAGGAGTGGATCACTGGACAGTGGTCAAGAATATCATGAAATACCTAAAAAGGACTAAGGATATGTTTCTCGTTTATGGAGGTGACAAAGAGCTAGTCATAAATGGTTACGTCGATGCAAGCTTTGATACTGATCCGGACGATTCTAAATCGCAAACTGGATATGTGTTTATATTTAACGGTGGAGCTGTCAGTTGGTGCAGTTCTAAACAAAGCATCGTGGCGGGATATACATGCGAAGCGGAGTACATAGCTGCTTCGGAAGCAGCAAATGAAGGAGTCTGGATGAAAGAGTTCATTTCTGATCTAGGTGTCATACCTAGTGCATCGGGACCAATGAAGATCTTCTGTGACAATACTGGTGCAATTGCCTTGGCAAAGGAATCCAGATTTCACAAGAGGACCAAGCACATCAAGAGATGCTTCAATTCCATCCGAGACAAAGTCCAGGTGGGATACATAGAGATTTGCAAGATACATACGGATCTGAATGTTGCAGATCCGTTGACTAAGCCTCTTCCACGAGCAAAACATGATCAGCACCAAGACTCCATGGGTGTTAGAATCATTACTGTGTAATCTAGATTATTGACTCTAGTGCAAGTGGGAGACTGAAGAAAATATGCCCTAGAGGCAATAAGAAAGTTATTATTTATTTCCTCATATCATGATAAATGTTTATTATTCATGCTAGAACTGTATTAACCGGAAACATGATACATGTGTGAATACATAGACAAACTTAATGTCACTAGTATGCCTCTACTTGACTAGCTCATTAATCAAAGATGGTTATGTTTCCAAACCATAGACATGTGTTGTCATTTGATTAATGGGATCACATCATTAGGAGAATGATGTGATTGACTTGACCCATTCCGTTAGCTTAGCACTTGATCGTTTAGTATGTTGCTATTGCTTTCTTCATGACTTATACAAGTTTCGATAACTATGAGATTATACAACTCCCGTTTACCGGAGGAACACTTTGTGTGCTACCAAACGTCACAACATAACTGGGTGATTATAAAGGAGCTCTACAGGTGTCTCCAAAGGTACATGTTGAGTTGGCGTATTTCGAGATTAGGTTTTGTCACTCCGATTGTCGGAGAGGTATCTCTGGGCCCGCTTGATAATGCACATCACTATAAGCCTTGCAAGCAATGTAGATAATGAGTTAGTTATGGAATGATGCATTACGTAAAGAGTAAAGAGACTTGCCGGTAACGAGATTGAACTAGGTATTGAGATACCGACGATCGAATCTCGGGCAAGTAACATACCGATGACAAAGGGAACAACGTATGTTGTTGTGCGGTATGACCGATAAAGATCTTCGTAGAATATGTAGGAGCCAATATGGGCATCCAGGTTCCGCTGTTGGTTATTGACCCAAAATGGTTCTTGGTCATGTCTACATAGTTCTCGAACCCGTAGGGTCCGCACGCTTAAGGTTTCAATGACAGTTATATTATGAGTTTATGAGTTTTGATGTACCGAAGTTTGTCGGAGTCCCGAATGTGATTACGAACATGACGAGGAGTGTCGAAATGGTCGAGACATGAAGATTGATATATTGGAAGCCTATATTTGGATGTCGGAAGTGTTCCGGGTGAAATCGGGATTTTACCGGAGTACCGGGAGGTTACCGGAACCCCATGGGGGCTTATTGGGCCTACATGGGCCTTAGTGGAGAAGAGGAGAGGAGGCAAGGGGTGGGCCACGCGCCCCTCCCCCCTAGTCCGAATAGGACAAGGAGAGGGGGCGGCGCCCCCCTTTCCTTCCTCTCTCCCTCCTCCTTCCCCCCTTCTCCTAGTCCAACAAGGAAAGGAGGGAGTCCTACTCCCGGTGGGAGTAGGACTCCCCTTGGGGCGCCCCTCCTTGGCCGGCCGCCCCCTTCCCCTTGGCTCCTTTATATACGGGGGCAGGGGGCACCTCTAGAGACAACAATTGATCTCTTGATCTCTTAGCCGTGTGCGGTGCCCCCCTCCACCAAAGTCCTCCTCGATAATATTGTAGCGGTGCTTAGGCAAAGCCCTGCGACGGTAGAACATCAAGATCATCACCACGCCGTTGTGCTGACGGAACTCTCCCTCGACAGTAGGCTGGATCGGAGTTCGAGGGACGTCATCGAGTTGAACGTGTGCTAGAACTCGGAGGTGCCATAGTTTCGGTGCTTGATCGGTCAGGCCATGAAGACGTACGACTACATCAACCGTGTTGTTCTAACGCTTCCGCATTCAGTCTATGAGGGTACATGGACAACACTCTCCCCTCTCGTTGCTATGCATCACCATGATCTTGCGTGTGCGTAGGAAATTTTTTGAAATTACTACGTTCCCCAACACTTCCTCCTCTCTTCCCCATCATTGGCCGCACACCATTTACCCCCGCTCACTGCTCGCCCGCCCGCGCCATCTTCCTTGGTAACTCGCGCGTACCATATCCCCCCGCTCACTGCTCGGCCACACAAGGAGAAGCTTCTTCGCTCGCCCGCCCGAATCCACTTCCCCGCTGGCTCACAGGCACTGAAAACCCCAATGGAAGAACCGACTGACACGCAAAGCCACGATTGGAATTCCCTCCCCGATGTTCTCTTGGAGAAGATCTGTAGTCATATGGACCTACTCAGCACCATCCGTCTGGCCGCATGCTCGGTGTCTTTGTACCATCTACTCGTCTACAACCGGCCGGCTCTTTTCAAGACACCCTGCTTGCTGATGCCCGATCCTCACAGGTGGCCTAGACACCGACTTGACGATCCAACGGAGGTTGTCATGGTGCCCCTCGACATGCTACCACTACCCGTCCACCTATCCTTCATGCGCGGCCACTACTGGTCGGGCATGAAGGCCAACTGGATCATCCTCATCCACCACACCGGTAGTCCGTGGCGTCTCGTGGATATCTACACCCAGTGAGAGATCACCCTTCCATCATTGGATACCGCCGCCATCGAGCCTCGTGGCCCACCGGACACTCCTGCCTACTACGCACGAGATGCGTCAAGCTTTTGGCTCGACCTCTGTTTGCAGAAAGTTGTAATCTACGAAGTGCCCACACCATCAGAAGACTACATGGATTACAAGCTCATTGCCTTGTTCAACATGGGATTAGTCTATCTGGAATCCGGTCACCATACATGGTTATGGCTCATCATCAATCCTGTTGAGGCAACATTTCTGTCTAATGCTATAGTGCACGATGGCATCGTTTACGCGGTCGACGCACAGATTGGCTGCCTATACTGGTGGAATCTATCGTCATGTAATTGTTCTATCTCATCTCATCTTTACCTTATGAATACGACTGCCTATTCATTTGTTACAAATTTAGAATGCATAGCATGCCTATAACCACATCATTGCAATATGTTCCTCTCATTTCCTAGATTTTTATGACCGCACATGTTATTGTTAGAGTTGATATGAGAACAATTGGCATCTAATGATTGTTAGAATACATATTATGAGCATAACATCATGATTGCTATATGTTACTCTTGTTTACAAGATTTTTATAACAATGCATGTTATTGCTTAGAGTTGATATGAGAACGGTAGTAGTAAGTGCTATGGTAGAATATGAGTAGGCGATGTCGTAGCTGTTTTCCTCTCATTGTTACATGATGTTGGAACCATGACATGTTGATAGAATATGAAAGCCATTGGCTTATTTTTTTAACTTGGGGTATGATTATGACCACGGCATTGCAATTCTCTGTCTATGATATGTGTCACTTTTATAATAATCTTCATTCCACACATACTCTGAACATGATTGTTTATTTTTGTCCTTTTGATCTCCAATTTGAATTGTTGCAGCAGATGCAAATGCGCTAGCCTTCATGATTCCAGGACCTGGAATCATACCAGCCGATGGGTGGTCATTTATCGCTCGTTCAGCTGACGGCAGTCATTTGATGCTCATTCGCACGTACCAAATTAACCAAACCATTACATCAAACCACATGCAGTACAATGCGTGGGGCGTTCGTGACATTGATGGCTATGGCTGCTTCGTATTCGAGAAAGATCCCAGCTCCGTTGGGCCAGGCGTATTCAATTGGAGGCGGGTTTACAGCCTCGGCAACCACCCCTTGTTCCTCGGGCTCAATTATCTGATCATCCAACCAATCATCGATCATATCACCGGCGATGATTACAGTGCTATGCAACTTCCATTCGCGAGGGGGGGCTGTGTTTACACATCATACCATGGGTTTCATGAATCACCATATCCAGAGATTCGTCAACATAGCTTGTTGCCAGATAATCTTCAGTGTGTGAAAGGCATCAAGCTTCCATGCGATGGATGGCTTTTGCAAACCCGACATGCGGCGATGTGGTTCATGCCAACGGCAAATATGCACAACTTGATTCGTGCTGATATCTAGACTGAGCCATGTACTCTGCTGCTGTAGCACGACCCTCTTTTGTTGGATATTATGTACTGTTGTTAGTTTGAAGCACTCCTCTAGTTTGAAGGATGGATACCTTCCTGGGATCAAGTGCATCCTAACTCACCTACGTAGGATGTACTGATAATAATTATGGAGATGATGTGCAGAAGCCATATATATACATATATATTAGTTAGGCTTCAAGTGCATACTTGTTAGTTAAACCTATGTATAAATTGTGACACTAAATATGACTAGTAAGTAGTACAGTAGCAGTACTAGTATACGTCAATCAAATTATTCATCATGTCCACACATTGAATTGACATGACAACACGCTGCGCGTGAGGTGACACAAGAACCCCGGCAGCGTGTTCGGGTATTCTGGACTTCAGATTTGGAGTACCACTTATCTGTCGAAATCTTTCATCATTCACTTAAAGCAGTCGATTGATCATACATTGAGTACCATATAACTGGAATTACCGATGCAAGTCGAAGAAGGATTGGCCGGTGCTGCCGGCTGGCATCAAGTTCGATCCCACGGATCAGGAGCTGATCGAGCACCTTGAGGCTAAAGTGAGTGCTGACAGCGCGAGATTTCAGTCTCTCATCAATTTGTTCATACCAACCATCGACAGCGAGCATGGCATATGCTACACCCAACCCGAGAAACTTCCAGGTAAGACACCAATCAGCCATCTACTTGCACAAACATATTCCTTTGTTTATAGCTCTATTTTTCTTTTTAGACGCAGACCTGGTGAAGCAATTACAATTTGACAGTTAATAAAAAGTGAAACAAGTGACTGCAACATGCCAAAGATGTTATGAAAATGCCAACTAGGTACACTAAAACATGTATTCCACAATACTGCAGGTATCACACTGAGTGGCCTAAGGAAGCATTTCTTCTAGCGCAATTCTAGGGCGTTCAAAAGGGGCATGTGGACGCATCGCAAGATATAGTCGGAGTGCGGCATGCACGCGATGTGGCACAAGACCGGCAATACCTTGCCGGTGATGATCAACGGCCAGCAGACGGGCAGCAAAAAAGGTTCTGGTGCTGCACACCAACAAGAACTTCAACCAGCAGAGGACCAAGTGGATGATGCACCAGTACCACCTCGGGGACCTGGAGCAAGAGAAGGTGCGGGAACTGGTCCTCTGCAAGATTTTCTACCAGACGAACACTAGGGCAAGGAGTAAAAAGATTATAAGTTAGTTTGGTATTGGTAGTTGTACTACCTTGTCGTCCGCAAGTTGGTATTGTTGTTAACGATCTTTTGGTATGAACTTGCATTAGCTTCCAACCATCATGCCGAGGGTCGGCGTGGATATAAAGCTGAATCATTTGTTTCAAAACGAATTTCCAGGCACCTGATTTTTATTTGATGGGTAGCATAAGCACCCGCCGTTCGAATTCCCGGTTCTCCAATTTTTTGAAACAAGTGCATGCATTTATTATCACAATAAAAAAACAATATCCATGCTGCATCCCAGTTATCAGTCTGTACTTGCAGAATTCTCTTGTTTATTGAGCACGTATATTGTTTTTTCAGGTCGAGCAAGTTTCAACTGGGCTGTAGACTGCCCAGGGTTGGTTTTGTTTTTAACAGGCCCAGTCCATGAAGACAATGGGGCACAAATATCCAGCAGGTATCTACTGGCCTCTGGCCCGCCAGCGTTAGTTATATTTTGTCTTACAACATCCGCAGGCAGTTTTTTTACTAGATCAAATACATAGCCTAGTTCTATTTTTCTCTTGAAACGCATGTCCTACATCCGTTTTCTAATCTCTACCTATAGTTTTACTAGTTCATATACACGTATTATTATATTGAAAACACATAAAATTCCCTTTTCATATTTACATCCTTATTTTTGTTGTTTTTTCCCACCCAGTGCTCATTTTTTTACCACTGGTTTTCCCTTAAACCAACTCAATTATCCGACGTCTTATTTGCTTACAAAAACAAAATAATTTTTTTGGCAAATCAATAAGTTCTTAAAAAAATGTTTATCATTTCGGGATTACAATAGTTTGGACTCCACCGAAATATGCAAAATAAGGTTGAACTTTTTGACCGTGGTCCTAGGCAGAAAATGGGCTATAATAAATTACTTAAGAATTAGCAAATGGGCTGCAAATTATAAAAAATAGCAAATGGGCTTTATGTTGTCTGCCACAGATTTGGAGGCGGACTTGTGGGCCTACTAAGTTCATGCGTACACAAGGTTTCTTAAAAAAGAAACTTAGTCAACAATCGACCGTACCAGTGTCAGACCATTAGATGTCAATCTAACGGCAATCGTGCTTCTTCAGTCTCTGATCTTCCTGCCCCAGCCGCCCAAACCAGCGCCATCGGAACCGCCTGCTCCCGCCTCCCGTGGCCGGCAGTGCTGCCGGGCGGGCCTCATGGCCCCATCATACTCGCATTCCTGGCCTGTCTATCCCTCTACTCACCCACACCTCCTGTTATTTTCCGGCGGCGGCAGCCGAACCAGTCAACCCTCGTACACTCCACCGCGTGGGCAGCCAATGTCATGTCTTCCCCGGCTCCGCATCGTTCCCTTCGTAGGCCTCGCCGTCGTCCACCGCCCTGGTGCTCTCGGTGCGGCGTGGCCAACGATGTCCATCCAACGGCCGTAGTGCTTCTCCAACCTCTGGTCTTCTTGCCCCAGCCGCCCAAAGCAGCGCTGGTCGTGCCGCATGCTCCTGCCTCCCGTGGCCGGCTGTGCTGCCACGGAGGCCTCGCTGTCCCCATACTAGTCTCACCGCTGGCCAGGCCATCCCTCCACTCACCCACTCCCCCTGTTATTCTGCGACGACGACAGCCTCACACCGCAGCCGAACCAGTGAACCCTCGTACTCCTCTCCGCATGGGCATCCACTGCCGCGTCTTCCCCGGCTCCGTGTCGTCCCCTTCCTAGGCCTCGCCGTCGTCCACCGCCGTGGTGCTCTCGGTACGGCGTGGTCAATGTGGTCAACGACTGACTTCCATCGAAACAGTACTGTACGTGGAGAGGCTGACAGCTGGGTCCATGGCAGCCGCAAGGAAGTGCCTCCTTATTACGCGCAAAATAATTATTCCTCCACCTGACAGCAAGGACCCACCGGACGGGCCACCAGTATTTCACGGAAAAAATGTTTCCCCCCTGACTGCTGGGACCCACCGGACGGGCCACCATATTTCGCAAAAAAAACCTTTGCCCCTGACTGCTGGGACCCACCGGACGGACCACCATATTTCACGAAAAAAACGTTCCCCCCGCTGTCAGCTCAGACCCACCGGAAGTGCCTCCTTATTACGCACAGAAAAATGAATACTCCTCCTACTAGCTGGGACCCACCATGGTGGGAGGCTGACTTGTGGGCCTACTAAGTTGACGGGGACAGAGGGCTTTGTTAACTTAGTCAATATGAATGATTCTAGCTCCAGTGACCGTATGATGTCCATCCAACGGCAGTCGTGCTTCTTCAATCTCTGCTCTTCCTGCTCCAGCCGCTCAAACAAGCGCCGGCGGGACTGCCTGCTCCCTCCTCCCCGCGGCCGGCTATGATGCCGCGCAAGCCTCACCACCCCACCGTACTCCCATCGTTGGCCTAGCCATCCCTCTACTCACGCACACCTGTTGTTATTCTCCGGCGAGGGCAAACGAACCAGTAAACCCTCGTACAGTCACACTCCCCTCCACGTGGGAAATAACTGATGAGTCTTCCCTGCCTCTGTGTCATTCCCTTCCTAAGCCTCGCTGTCGTCCACCGCCCTGGTGCTCTCGGCGCGGCCTGGTCAACATGGTCAACAACTGACATGCATCTGAAGTGGACTGTACATTAAGAGGCTGACAGCTGGGTCCACGGCCGTACGTAAGGAAATGCCTCATTATTACGCGCAAAATAATGATTCCTCTACCTGACATCGGGGACCCACCGAAAGGGCCTCTGTATTTCGCGAAAAAAATGTTACCACCGCTGACAACTCGGACCCACCAGCTATATCTTCGCACGCAAGGAAGTGCCTCCTTATTACGCACAAAAAAATGAATACTCCCTGACAGTGTCCTGGACTAGGGGGTACTCAACGCGTCGTCTCCCGATCAGTTGGATTGGGCTGAGGACCCCCATGGCCGTATACTCATGGGCCAGTTCGGACAGCTGCCGCATACAAGGAAGAATCCACAAGACTTGGCGATCAAGACAAGGACTCCTCCCCCACCGGCGTATTCGGCTAGCACTCATGTTATCCTAGGCCTCTGGTGCATTATATAAATCAAGGCCAGGCTGGTCGATAGAGATATACAACAACAATCATACCATAGGCTAGCTTCTAGGGTTTAGCCTCTCTGATCTCGTGGTAGATCAACTCTTGTACTACCCATATCATCAATATTAATCAAGCAGGAGTAGGGTTTTACCTCCATCGAGAGGGCCCGAACCTAGGTAAACATTGTGTCCCTTGCCTCCTGTTACCATTGATCCTAAGACGCACTGCTTGGGACCCCCTACCCGAGATCCGCCGGTTTTGACACCGACATTGGTGCTTTCATTGAGAGTTCCGCTGTGTGATCGGTGAAAGGATCAATGGCTCGACTGCAGGTCAACTGCGACGTTGGCTTCTTCGTCACCAGCTCGACTGGTCACCTTGGCTTGACCGAGGACTGCGCCCTACCTCCGATCGTCATGTTCGGATGAAGGCCTTCATCAACACCAATGTAACGCCCCGGATTCGATGCGCTAGTTGTCTGCCAGTTATTCGCCGTCGTTGCCATGTCATTTGCTTGCGTGTTGCATTTTATCATGTCATCATGTGCATTTCATTTTGCATACGTGTTCCTCTCATGCATCCGAGCATTTTCCCCGTTGTCCGTTTTGCAATCCGGCGCTCCTATGTCCTCCGGCGTCCCCCTCTTCTCCCTTTTCGTGAGTGGGTGTTAAACATTCTCGGAATGGACCGAGGTTTGCCAAGCGGCCTTGGTATAGCACCGATAGACCGCCTATCAAGTTTCGTGCCATTTGGAGTTCGTTTGGTACTCCAACGGTTAACCGGGTAACCGCAAAAGCCTCCTTCTCTTTGCAGCCCAACACCTCTTCCCACAGCCCACCAAACCCATCTAACTCCCCTCCATGCTCTCGGTCGTTCGATCACGATCGTGTGGGCGAAAACCGCTCCTCATTTGGACTCTCCTAGCTCCCTCTACCTATAAAAAGGCATCCCCCGTCCAAATTCGCAGACGAAACCCTAGAGATTCCTCCCCGCGCCACCGGACACGTCCGCCCCCGGCCGGACACGTCCGCCGGCCACATCGCCCCAACCAATAGGAACGCGCCATGTCACCCCGCCAGCGCCCGCAGCCAACCGGCCGCCGCCACCTCAGCGCCTCCTCCTTCTCTCTCCTCCCGCACCCGCTGCCGGCCCGCGGAGCCCAGGTGAGGCCCGCGCGGGCCCAGATCCCGTTCGCCGGCCTCCCGCGCCGCCGGCCTCCCGCGCGCCTCCTGCGCCCCGTCGCCCGGGCCGGCCGCCGCCTCCGTTCGCCGGCGCCCGCCGTCGCCAGCGCGCCTCCGGCGAGCTCGCGCCACGCCGCCGCCGCCGAACGTCCCGCCGGCCTCATGGCCCGTCGCCAGCCCCGCCGGCCGCGAGTGCCGCCGGCCCCGCGCCGCTGCTGGGAAGCTCCGCCGCTGCCCCTCGTCGTCGGCGCCGCCTCCCCGGCCTTCCCCGGCCCCGGACCCGGCCGGCCCCATCTCCCCCATCTCCGTTCGCCGTAGCCCGCTACTCCGGCAAACCTCGTAATCCGCGCCCGGATCTGAGATCCGAAGGTTGACCCCCGAAATCCTAAGTCCCAGATTTTTGTAATAATCATGTCATATTCATGCCATCGTATCTCTGCATCCGTAGCTCCGTTTCGTGCGTGTAATATGTCAAATTGTTCGTCTCGACGAGTACATCATTTCATTCCATTGCATCATTTTCATTTGAGGTCATCTTGATGCCTGAATCATCGTTGTAAGAGTGCTTCATGATGTTTTCTGTTGTTTGTTACCAGAACGAGCTCTTTTGTCATTTTTGCCATGATTGATGTGTGCATCCTATGAGGTTGATGTCTTCATGTGTTTTGATCTATGCTATGTCTTCTTTACAGTGGTGTATGCCATGCATTTTTGTGATCAATGTGGTGACTAGCACAAGCATGCAAACTAGGCATCGTGATGTTACTGATTTTAGTCCCTGTTCTGCTGTAATTTTGATGCCATGTAAAATTGATGCTACAGGGAGATCCATGCATATTTTGAGATACTTCAGTAAGGGTGTTTTGAACAATAGGTTATTGTCTATCCATTAATGCCCTTTGTAGTAATTATGGAGTAGTCTAGGATGTCATTTTCGTGCTCTACTTTTGCTTCAAAATGTTTCCTGGCAGATTGTTTACATGTCATTCAATTTGGTCAAGGTTGTTGTAGTTGAACCGTGCATGCTATGGACTTGTTCTTGACTTGGTTTGTTTCACAAACATGTCTTCTTGATGATGCTATGCTTATATTGTCATGCAATGACTTATGGTGAGTGTATCGAGCTTGTTAAGTAGTGTTCATGATGTTGCTGTTTTGCTAGGCTGAATTTGTTATTTCGTGATGCTATATAAACATGCTTCTACTAATCATTCTATGCATAATCTGCAGATGTTCTATAAATATGTTTTGTTCTACATGTCATCCTCTATCCATCCATGCCCCTGGTTGCATTTATAGCTTGCTGTAGTTTGTTCATATCTTGCTCCAAAGTTGCTTTATAATGTTGCTGTCAGCCTGTTAACATTAAGTTCACTTGTTCCATGTGTGTGTGTTGAACCGTTGCTTCGTTTTGAGTGTGCTCTATATGAAACTTACTTAGATTTGCATGTAGTTTCATATTATCATGTTGCATCCTTGTTTTGGTGTGTTTGCTTGATGTTTGGGTGCATTTTGCATCAATGCCATGTTTAACTTGTGTTGCTCATATCTTCTAGGCCATAGCTCCAAATCTAATGAACTTTATATGTAACTTGACTAGAATCTCGTGTAGATCATCGTTGTGCATCTTAACTTGCTGTTTAACAACTTGAACATAAGGTTTATTCAGATCTGGACCAATTTCAAAATATGCATATGAGGACTTACCGGGATTATTATATGTTGTTCCCGGCCTCATTTAAACTTGCCTTGATGTGTTGCTCTTGTTTGCCTCATCTCTTGCCATGAGTAGTCTCATCTAGATTTGTCATGCATCATGCTTGTTTGTGCATCATGTCATGTTCATGTGTGGTGTGTTTACTTTGTTGTGTGCTTCTTTTTGATAGTTCCTGTTTCGTTGCGATCGTGAGGATTCATTCGTCTACGGTTGGTTCGGCTTCATCCGTTCGTCTTCTTCACGGACTTGTTCTTCTTCCTAGCGGGATTTCAGGCAAGATGACCGCTACCCTAGATCTCACTACTATCATTGCTATGCTAGTTGCTTCGTTCTATCGCTATGTTGCGCTACCTATTACCTGTTTATCAAGCCATCCCAAATTGCCATGAACCTCTAACCTTTGACACCTTTCCTATGCAAACCATTGTTTGGCTATGTTACCGCTATGCTCAGCCCCTCTTATAGCGTTGTTAGCTGCAGGTGAAGTTGAAGATTTCTCCATGGTGGACATGATTTTGGTTGGGATATCACAATATCTCTTATATTATTAATGCATCTATATACTTGGTAAAGGGTGGAAGACTTGGCCTTTTGCCTGGTGTTTTGTTCCACTCTTGCCGCCCTAGTTTCCGTCATACCGGTGTTATGTTCTCGGATTTTGCGTTCCTTACGCGGTCGGCTGATTTATGGGACCCCCTTGACAGTTCGCTTTGAATAAAACTCCTCCAGCAAGGCCCAACCTTGGTTTTACCATTTGCCTCACCACCACCTACCATTTCCCTTGGGTCGGCCAACCCGAGCGTCATCTTTATTTTAGCCCCCCCCCCCCGGGCCAGTGCTTGTCTAAGTGTTGGTCTGAACCGAGCCGCCTGCGGGGCCCCCTCGGGGCAACTCGAGGTCTGGTTTCACTCGTAGCCTGTCTCATCCGGTGTTTTCCTGAGAACGAGATATGTGCAGCTCCTATCGGGAATGTCGGTGCATCGGGCGGCTTTGCTGGTATTGTTTTACCATTGTCGAAATGTCTTGTAAACCTGGATTCCGAGTCTGATCGGGTCTTCCTGGGAGAAGGTCTATTCCTTCGTTGATCGCGAGAGCTTGTCATGGGCTAAGTTGGGACACCCCTGGAGGGTATAATCTTTCGAAAGTCGTGCCTGCGGTTATAGGCAGATGGGAATTTGTTAATGTCCGGTTGTAGATAACTTGACACCAGATCCGAATTAAAACGCATCAACCGCGTGTGTAGCCTTGATGGTCTCTTCTCGGCGGAGTCCGGGAAGTGAACACGGTTTCTGGGTTATGTTTGACGTAAGTAGGAGTCCGGCGTTAGAGCTCGGACGCAAGAGGACACTGCCGCCCGGGAACAACTTCAAACCCGAGGTGTGGCATAAAAATAACAAGGCATTGATAAAGGCCGGAAACTTAAAGGGGCTCCTCGGATACCCAACGTGTAAACTCGTCGAATGCATTTCGGCGATCCTCAAGATCGAAGATGAGAAGATTTGTTCAACCAGTTTTCAAGACCGGCAACCGAAGATGAAGAACAGTTCGGAACAATCGTGGAGCGTCCCTAACTTGAAGACCTGTTCAGGGGGCTACTGACGGTGTCCTGGACTAGAGGGTACTCAACGTGTCGTCTCCCGATCAGTTGGATTGGGCCGAGGACCCCCATGGCCATATACTCATGGGCCAGTCCGGACAGCTGCCGCATGCAAGGAAGAATCCACAAGACTTGGCGATCAAGACAATGACTCCTCCCCCACCGGTGTATTCGTCTAGCACTCATGTTATCCTAGGCCTCTGGGGCATTATATAAACCAAGGCCAGGCTAGTCGATAGAGATATACAACAACAATCATACCATAGGCTAGCTTCTAGGGTTTAGCCTCTCTGATCTCGAGGTAGATCAAATCTTGTACTACCCATATCATCAATATTAATCAAGCAGGGTAGGGTTTTACCTCCATCGAGAGGGCCCGAACCTGGGTAAACATTGTGTCCCTTGCCTCCTGTTACCATTGATCCTAAGACGCACTACTTGGGACACCCTACCCGAGATCCGCCGGTTTTGACACCGACACTCCCCCTGTTAGCTAGGACCCAGTATATTGGCAGGCTGACTTGTGGGCCTACTAAGTTGACGGGGACGGAGGGCTTTCTCAGCTTAGTCAATATGCACGATTCTAGCTCCAATGACCGTACGATGTCCACCCAACGGCCGTAGTGCTTCTTCAACCTCTGGTCTTCTTGCTTCAGCCGCCCAAACCAGTGCCGGTCGTGCCTCGTGCTCCTACCTCTCGTGGCCGGCTGCAATGCGGCAGATGCCTCACCGCCCCCTACTACTCCCACCGCTGGCCAGGCCATCCCTCTACTCACCCACACCCCCTGTTATTCTGCGGCGACGGCAGCCTCACACCGCAGCGAACCAGTGAACCCTCGTACTCCTCTACACGTGGGCATCCACTACCGCGTCTTCCCGGGCTCCGCGTCGTCCCCTTCCTAGGCCCCGCCATCGTCCACCGCCCTGGTGCTCTCGGCGCGGCGTGGTCAACGTGGTCAAGGAATGGCTTCCATCGAACGTGGACTGTACGTGGAGAGGCTGACAGCTGGGTCCACGGCCGTAGCAAGGAAGTGCCTCCTTATTACGCGCAAAATAATTATTCCTCCACCTGACAGCAGGGACCCACCGGACGGGCCACCGTATTTCATGAAAAAAATGTTTCCCCCCTGACTGCTGGGATCCACTAGCTACATCTTCGCACACAAGGAAGTGCGTCTGGGCAAAAAAACGATTTGCCCCCCTGACTGCTGGGAGCCACCAACTACGTCTTCGCAGGCAAGGAAGTGCCTGATAGTCGGGACCCACCTGGTCGAAGCGTACGTAGCGTTTTCATTCTAGTCGCGAACGTGTACGTACATATATATTGGTGGATGTAGAGGCACGCATGTGTCGTAGTAGAGGCGCGCACGTAGCATGTACACGTACATACAGCGGCCATGGTGCAAGAAAGAAAATACGGCCACGTGTGTGTACATACGGGCGGGGTCTCGAACGCCTACTCGCGCATACGTACGGCGAGGGCTCGTGTACATGGGTGGGTCGGAACGGAGAAACAGCGTCGTCGTCGTGTTCATGGGGAGGCAACGGAATGCGTCGTGTTCATGGGGAGGCAACGGAATGCATCGTGTTCATCGGGAGGCAACGGAACGCGTGGGAGCCAACCGGCTGGGTCGGAAGGAAATGCTTGGTCATGTTCATCGGGAGGGCTTGGACGGAACAGGCGATGGAAACGAGGCCTAGCGTACCGCAGAACGGAGGAAACGTACCTCCTACGTTCGTAACGGGGTCCTGTTGATCGAGAGGGGTGTGGCGTACCGCAAAATGGAGGAAACGGACCTCCTACGGTCGAAACGGGGGTCTTGTTGATCGGGAGGGGTGTGGCGTACCGCAAAACGGATGAAACGGACCTCCTACGGTCGAAACGGGGGTCCTGTTGATCGGGAGGGGTGTGGCGTACCGCAAAATGGACGAAACAGACTTGTGTTGGAGCGCTACGGTCGAAACGGGGGTCCTGTTCATCGGGAAGGGTGTGGCGTACCGCAAAACGGGACTCCACGGGATATTGTTCATCTCCACCGTCGACCTCCACGAGCCTCCACGGGCTACCGTCGACCTCCTCCAGCCTCCACAGGCTCCTATTCATCCACCCTCCACCGCGCGCTACTCCACCGGCTCCTGTTCAACCACCCCTCCACGGGCACCCCTCCACCGTCCACTGTTCATCCAGCCCTCCACACCACGGGGTCATGTTCAACCACCCCTCCACCGTCTACTGTTCATCCAGCCCTCCACACCACAGGCTCCTATTCATCCAGAGGCAACGCCACCACTCACTGTTCATCCACCCCCCCCCCCCCCCCGCAACACTCACTGTTCATCCAATCGATCGGCTTCAGTTAGCAGCAGTAGCGAAGGAATCGCTCGATCGGGTTTAGTTAACAGCCATCGATCGATCGCTCGGGTTTAGTAACGCGTAGCCTGCAGTGCAATCGGTCGGGTTCAGTTAGAGCCCAACGCCTCGCTCGGGTTCAGTTAGAGCCAACGCCTCGCACACACGCGTGTACGTGTACGAGAGAAATGTGCATCGCTCGATCCCCGACCTCCCACCGTAACCGGCAACTCCCCGAAATTTTCCTCCCCCTTGCTTCTACCATGGTTTTTTCCGTCATTGACGGCCAAAGAGTGTCATGCAGCTGCGTCTTCGGCCCGCCTAGGACAAAAAGCCCATTTTCTGTCATGATTTATAGAGGTAGGAGCCCACCACATCTATGATGATACCGGGTTTTGTCACAATTATCGTCATTGAAGTGTCATATGTATGACAGGAAAAAAATTCGTTCGGCCCAGAATGTCACGAATGTGTCTTTTTTTGTAGTGCGAGGGGCTTGTGGCCCTCTCGTGGCTCCTCTGGCCTCCTCTCCTAGTCTCCTAGGTTTCTTCTGGTCCAAGAAAAATCATCGTTAAGTTTGATTCCATTTGTACTCCATTTGATATTTATTATCTATAAAAGTCAAAAAACAAGGAAAATATTGTAACTGGCACTGGGCACTAGGTTAATATGTTAGTCCCAAAAAAATGATATAAAATAGTACCAAAATGCATATAGAACTTCCAAGATGGATAATATAATAGCATGGAACAATCAAAAATTATAGATACATTGGAGACGTATCAAGCATCCCCAAGCTTAATTCCTGCTCGTCCTCGAGTACGTAAATGATAAAAACAGAATTTTTGATGTGGAATTCTACCCAACATGTTTATCAATGTAATCTTTCTTTTATGTGGCATGAATATTCAAATCCATCAGATTCAAAACAAAAGTTTAGTATTGACATAAAAACAATAATACTTCAAGCATACTAATAAAGCAATTGTCGCTTTTCAAAATACCATGGCTAAAGAAAGTTATCCCTACAAAATCATATAATCTTGTCATTCTCTATCTTCATCACACAAAGTATAAATCATCTACTACCTGGTATTGGTCAAGCAATTTTTTCATACTTTTGACGTTCTTAAGCTTTTTGAACCTTCAAACTATACATGAGCGTGAGCCATGGTTATAGAACTATAGGTGGAATAGAAGGTGGTAGTAGACAAAAAGGAGAAAGAAGTAATCACATCAACTAGGCAAATTCATAGGCTATGGAGATGCCTATCAACTGATATCAATGTGAGTGAGTAGGGATTGCCATGCAGCGGATGCACTAGAGCTATAAGTGTATGAAAGCTCAAAAGAAAACTAAGTGGGTGTGCATCCAACTCGCTTGCTCACGAAGACCTAGGGCACTTTGAGGAAGCCCATCATTGGAATATACAAGCCATGTTCTATAATGAAAAATTCCCACTAGTATATGAAAGTGACAAAATAGGAGACTCTCTATCATGAAGAACATGGTGCTACTTTCAAGCACAAGTGTTGAAAAAGGATAGTAACATTGTCCCTTCTCTCTTTTTATCTCATTTTTTCTTTTTCTATCTTTTTTCTTCTTTTTGGGCTCTTTGGCCTCTTTTTAATTTTTTATTTTTTTTATTCGGGGCTCTTTAGCCTCTTTTTATTTATTTAAGTCTGGAGTCTCATCTCTACTTATGGGAGAATCAAAGCCTCCATCATATTTTCCTCACATGGGACAATGCTCAAATAATGAAGATCGTCACACTTTTATTTACTTACAACTCAAAAATTACAACTCGATACTTAAAACAATTATAACTCTATATGAATGCCTCATGCATATGAAAACAATATGACAATGATTGTGTGTGTCATAATAAAATGGAATGGTGGGAGTTGCATGACAATATATCTCGAAATGGCTATGGAAATGCCATAATAGGTAGGCATGGTGGCTGTTTTGAGGAAGGGTATATGGTGGGTTTAATGGACTGGCGAAAGTTGTGTGGTACTAGAGAGGCTAGCAATGCTGGAAGGGTGAGAGTGCGTATAATCCATGGACTCAACATTAGTCATAAAGAACTCACATACTTATTCCACAAATGTATTAGCCATCGAAGCAAAGTACTAATACGCATGCCCCTAGGGGAGAGGTTGGTACGAGTTAACCATCGCGTGCTCCTGACCTCCACACAAAGGAAGACAATCAAGGGTAAATTGTGCTCTAACTTCATCACATAATGAGAGACCATACGTGCATGCTTCGGGAATCACAAACTAGTATGACTCTAATATCACCATCTTTATATCTCCAAACAATTGCAAGGAATCAAACTTCTCATATATCCAATGATCTTCATGAAAGTTTTTATTATATCCCTCTTGAATGCCCATCATATGAGGACTAAATTCATAACCTAAACCAATTGCCATACTATTTTCAAGTCTCTTGAAATAATATAAGTGAAGCATGAGAGTTCATCAATTTCTATAAAATAAAACCACTGTCGTGCTCTAAAAAGATATAAGTGAAGTACTAGAGCAACTGCCTAGCTCAAAAGATATAAGTGAAGCACATAGAGTATTATAATAAATTCACGATTAATGTGTGTCCATCTCAAAAGGTGTGTACAGCAAGGATGATTTTGGAAAACTAAAAAGCGAAGACTCATATAATGCAAGCGCTCCAAGCAAAACACATATAATGTAGTGAATAAAAATATAGCCTCAAGTAATTTTACCGATGGATTGAAGACAAAAGAGGGGATGCCATCCGGGGCATCCCCAAGCTTAGATGCTTGGTTCTCCTTGAATTTTACCTTGGGGTGCATTGGGCATCCCCAAGCTTAGGCTCTTCCACTCCTTATTCCGTGGTCCATCAAAACTTTACCCAAAACTTGAAAACTTCACAACACAAAACTCAATAGAAAACTCATAAGCTCCGTCAGTATAATAAAACAAATCACCACTTTTGGTACTGTTGTGAACTCATTCTAATTTTATATTGGTGCTATATATACTGTATAACAACTTCTCCATGGTTCATACCCCCCCCCCCCATACTAACCATAGATTCATCCAAATAAGCAAACAACACAACGAATACAAAATCTGTCAAAAACAGAACAGTCTGTAGTAATCTGGAAATTTTGTAAACTTCTGTAACTCCAAAACTTCTGAAAAATTAGGACAACTTAGGCAATTTGTATATCAATCTAGTGTAAAAAAATTAGATCAAAATCACTCTTATGTGATTTTTTAAAATTCTGGCAATAAGCGCAAAAGTTTCTGTTTTTTAGCAAGATCGAATCAACTATCACCATAGATCATCCCAAAGGCTCCACTTGGCTCAAACACTAATTAAAACACTTAAAAAATTGCTAAATAAGTAATATTGTGTATACTCATAAAAGAGAAAGGAAAAATATTGGGTTGTCTCTCAACAAGCGCTTTTCTTTAAAGCCTTTTAGCTAGGCATTGAGATTTCGATGATGCTCACAGGAAAGACAAAAAATTGAAGCACAAAGAGAGCATCATATATCATATGGAAAACAAGTTTAAGTATAACATACTTCCTATGCATAGGAATTTTATAGGGAAAATATTTATCAAGACAAGCAAAAACTAGCATATGCAAGGAAGAAGAAACAAACAATAGCAATCTCAACATAACGAGAGGTAACTTAGTAACATGAATTCTAGAACCATATTTCCCTCTCTCATGATAATTACATGTGGGATCATACTCAAATTCAACAATATAGCTATCACAAAACATATTCTCTATATGATCCACATACATGCAAAGTTGACACTCTTCCAAAATAGTGGGATTATCATCAAAGAAAGTCATGACCTCTCCAAGCCCACTTTTATCAAAAATTTCATAAGATTGATCACTCTCCAAATATGGGGGATTATATTTACCTATAGTTGACGCTCTTCTATACCCACTTTCAATATTATTGAAAACATTATTATCAATATCATATTCATCATGAGGCTTAAATAAATTTTCAAGATCATAATAAACATCATCACCTCAATCATGATTATTGCAATAAGTAGTGGCATAGCAAAATTAGCATACCCAAGCTTAGGGTTTTGCATATTTTTAGCATAATTGACATTAATAGAATTTATAATAACATCATTGCAATCATGCTTTTCATTCAAGGGGCTATCAAGTGTGGGTGTAATAGCAATAATTTCATGTTTAACATAAGGAACTATAGCAAGTTTGTCTTCACAAGCATCATTAATATTGGCATCATGGCCACAAGCATGGCAAGCATCACATTCATCAAGAGGGAAAAATTCAATCAAGTCAACGGAATTGTATCATTATTTTCTTCCAAAGTAGCGGACATTCTTTCAATAAATTCTTTAACATAGGCATTATGAGCATAGTTTTCATTGCAATATTTAAGTATGTCAAACTTTTCAGATTTGTAGAGAGTAATATCATACTTTTCAATCAAAGAAGCAACTTCATAAGCACCCTTAAAAGCAAAAAATTCTTTAATTAGTTTGATATCATAGTAATTACAAACACCTTTGGCATAGGAATATAAGATTTCATTATCATTAAACTCACATAGGTACGGAAGGTGTTTTTTAGGGTTCTCTAAGCAATAAGTAAAATCATAAATTTCACATAGATTCCATGCATAGTATAGAAAAAAAATTATTTGATTCCATATGAGCCCCCCTTTTTGAGACAAAGGGTGCCGCACGAAATGAGCATGCTCATCTAATGATTTTCCCTCAACTAAACTAGTTGGGGTTTCAGCACGAGCACATATGGATCGAAGATGATCCATGTAGAAAACTTTAAGTGGATCCACATCAATAGATTTTTAACAAGCAAAGATGCAAGAAAATTGAAGGCACATGGAATCACAAGCAAAGATAGAAAACAAGCAACAAGGCATACGGAAAGAAGGCAAATAAAAAGGGCAAATATGTTTGTGTTTTTCTGAAAACATTTTAGAAGTGGGGGAGAGAAAAACAAGAGGGGAATGGAAAATAATGTAAATGCAAGAGATGAGAGTTTATGATAGGTACTTGGTAGGCTTGATGTGTATCCTCCCCGACAATGGTGCTAGAAATTCTACCTGCTACTTCTTGAGCTTGCGTAGTTATTTCCCTTCAAGAGGAAAGGGTGATGCAGCAAAGTAGAGATAAGTATTTCCCTCAGTTAAGAACCAAGGTATCAATCTAGTAGGAGGAACAAGCAAGTCTCCAATAGATGCACCTGCACAAACTAACAAACACTTGCACACAACGCGAAAAAGGGGTTGTCGATCCCTTCATGGTCACAAGAAAAAGTGAGATCTGATAGAGGTAGATATAAAACAAATAAAAAATAAATAAAACTCATCGAGATATTTTTGTATTTTTGGTTTATAGATCTGAAAATATATGATGGAAAATAGACCCGGGGGCCATAGGTTTCACTATAGGCTTCTCTCTTGAAAGAAAACATATGATGGGTGAACAAATTACTATTGAGCAATTGATAGAAAAGCGCATAGTTATGACGGTATCTAAGGAAATGATCATGAATATAGGCATCACATCCGTGACAACTAGACCGAAATGATTCTGCATCTACTACTATTACTCCACACTTCAACTGACTCATGCCTGCATCTAGAGTATTAAGTTCAAAAGAACAGAGTAATGCATTAAGCAAGATGACATGCTGTAGAGGGATAAACTCAAGCAATATGATATAAACCCCATCTTTTTATCCTTAATGGCAATAATACAATATGTGCCTCGCTACCCCTACTGTCACTAGGTGGGGACACCGCAAGATTGAAACCATCAAAAAGTTCCTCTCCCATGGCAAGATAGATCAATCTACTTGGCCAAACCAAATCAATAGATCGAATAGAAATACAAAGCTATCTTAATCATGCATAAAAGAGTTCAGATGAGACTCAAATAATATTCATAGATAAACTGATCATAAATCCACAATTCATCGGATCTCAACAAACACACTGCAAAATAATATTACATCGAATAGAACTCCAAGAACATCGAGGAGAACATTGTATTGAAGATCAAAGAGAGAGAAGAAGCCATCTAGCTACTTTCTATGGACCCGTAGGTCTGTGGTAAACTACTCACATATCATCGGAAGGGCAGCAAGGTTGGTGTAGAGTCCCTCCATGATCAAGTCCCCCTCCGGTAGAGCATCGAAAAAGGCCCCAAGATAGGATCTCACAAGGTCAGAGGCTTGCGGCGGCCAAAAAGTATTTTTGTGGATGCTTCTTATGTAGAGGGAATATTTGGGTATTTATAGAGCAGGAATTAGGGTTAGGGGAGTCCCGAGGGGCCTATTAGCCTGGGGGCACGCCCATAGGGCTTGTGGCCCTCTCGTTGCTCCTTTGGCCTCCTCTCCAAGTCTCCTGGGTTTCTTCTGGTCCAAGAAAAATCATCGTAGAGTTTTATTCGGTTTGGACTCCGTATGATATTGATTTTTTGTAAAAGTCAAAAACAAGGAAAAACAACAACTGGCACTGGGCACTAGGTTAGTCCCACAAAATGATATAAAATAGTACCAAAATGCATATAGAACATTCAAGATGGATAATATAATAGCATGGAACAATCAAAAATTATAGATACGTTGGAGATGTATCACTGTACCTCTGGTGGCAGGGTCTTATCTGTCTTCGATACTTGTATAGCTACCAGGATCATCTCCTGATGAATGTGCTTGACCTGCACTGCATGCTGAATTGCTCCACGATGCAACAACCCTTTCAGATTGCTCACATAGACTGGTTTGCATTTGCTTGGTGTGGATTGAATTCCTTTGAGTGTAATCCGTTGCCTTTCATGTGTGAACCGCATCCACTTCTTGGCCAATGGGCCCACATAGTGCTATTATTCTCGAGCCAATTAGCCCCAACAATGAGATCATAGCAGCTGATACATCTCCATCACATCTACTTGTCCAAACACTTTTGCTCCTTTCTTGGACTCTAATTTGCATGATTTGAATGAAACAAATCCGGACTGACGCTGTTTTCAACAGAATTGCCTTGGTGTTATTGTTTTGCAGAAATCAAAGTTCTCGGATTGACCTGAAAATTTACGGAGAATTTTTGTGGAATAAATAAAAATACTGGTGGAAAAGATACCCGAGGGGGGCACCCAGAGGCCACAAGCCCTAGGGCGCGCCTTCCCCCCCCCTCCCCCAGGGCGCGCCACCAAGGCTTGTGGGGCCCCTGAACCACCTACAACTCTAACTTCAACTCCATATATTCCTATTCGCAGAGAAAAAACAGGGAGAAGGATTCGTCGCGTTTCACGATACAAAGCTATCTCCACCTACTGTTCTTCCTCAAGAAGGCTGATCTGGAGTCTGTTTTGGGCTTCGGAAGGTGGAATCCATCGCCATCGCCATCATCATCATCAACCTTCCTCCATCATCAATTTCATGATGCTCACCATGGGGAGTGAGTAATTCCATGGTAGGCTTCCTGGGCAGTGATGGGTTGGATGAGATTTATCATGTAATCGAGTTAGTTTTGTTAGGGTTTGATTCCTAATATCCACTATGTTCTGAGATTGATGTTGTTATGACTTTGCTATGCTTAATGCTTGTCACTAGGGCCCGAGTGCCATGAATTCAGATTTGAAGCTATTATGTTTTCAAGAATATATATGTGTTCTTGATCCGATCTTGCAAGTTGTAGACACCTATTATGTGTTATGATCCGCATACCCCAAGGTGACAATAATTGAGATTCTTTCTGGTGATTACCGTAGTTTGAGGAGTTCATCTATTCACTAAGTTCTAATGCTTTGTTCCAGTTCTCCTATTAAAAGGAGGTTAATATCCCTTAGTTTCCTTATGGATCCCGCTGCCACGGGAGGGTGGGACAAAAGATGTCATGCGAGTTCTTTTCCATAAGCACGTATGACTATGCCTACATTATATTGATGAATTGGAGCTAGTTCTGTGTCGCCCTAGGTTATGAATGCTACATGATGAATATTATCCAACACAATTATCTATCGCTAATCCAATGCCTACGAGCTTTTCACATATTGATCTTTTCTAAGTTACTTTTGTTGTGCTGTTGTTACAGTCACTACAAAACTGCTACTGTTACTATTGCCACTGTTACCATTACTTCCATACTACTTTGCTATTAAATACTTTTCTACAGATATTAAGTCTTTCAGGTGTGGTTGAATTGACAACTCAACTGCTAATACTTGCGAATATTCTTTGGCTCCCCTTGTATCGAATCAATAAATTTGGGTTGAATACTCTACCCTTGAAAACTATTGTGATCCCCTATACTTGGGTTATCAAGACCTTTTTCTGGTGCCGTTGTCGGGGAGCATAGCTCTATTTGCTAAGTCACTTGTGATTTATATCTGTTGATGAGGAATCTGAAAGATACCACAACCAAGATTTTTCCCTCTATTACGAGGGGAGGTAAGGAACTGCCATCTAGCTCTGCACTTGATTCACCTTTTGTTTTGAGTAAGCTTGTGACACCTACACCTGCTAGTAATCCTGATATGTCGCAAGTAATTGATGACGCTACTTTTGCTATGAATGATGCTACTCATAATGCTAGTACTCTGCTTGATGATAATGTGCCACTTGGTGAATTTCTTGATGAACAACTTGCTAGAGCTAAAGATATTGAGAATGCTGAAACTGATGACATTTTTGAAACTAGTGAAATTATTGAAACTGAAGATTATTATTCTCCTCCTAGATACGAATTGCCTGATATACCTGAGGGTTATGTTATGGATGGAGAGGTAGCTAGGGACTTTCTTACTTGTAAGGATAGAGATATCTTAAGAAATTGCTAGTTAAGTTGAAAGAAAAATCTTTGAATGCTAGAATGAAATATGATCCTAAGTTTTTTACTTCACCTATCTTTGTTACTGATAAGGATTATGAATTCTTTGTCGATCCTGAGTTGATTACTTTGGTTGAATCAGATCCTTTCCATGGTTATGAATTTGAAACTGTTGTGGCACATCTTACTAAACTGAATGATATAGCCACCCTATTTGCTCCTGAGGAAATTTTTTGCTTCTACTATATTCTTTAATTGTTTCCTTTATCTTTAAAGGGTGATTCTAAGATATGGTTTAATTCTTTTGCTCCCTGCTGTGTGCGTAGTCCCCAGGATATGATTTATTACTTCTCTAAAAAGTATTTCCCTGCTCATAAGAAACAAGTTGCTCTTCGGGATATATTTAACTTTGTGCAAAATGAAGAAGAAAGTCTCCCACAATCTAGGTGGAGGCTTCTCCAATTACTTAATGCTTTTCCTGATCATCCTCTCAAGAAAAATGAAATAATTGGTATCATTTATAATGGACTAACCGATGTTGCTAGGGACCACCTAGATAGTTGTGCTGGTTGTGTTTTCAGGGAACGAACTATTAAACAAGTTGAAGAATTATTAAATAATGTATTGAGTAATGATAATGATTGGACTCTTCGCGGACCACCACCTAAGCCAACTCCAAAGAAGAGACGTATTTTATTTCTTAGCCCTGAAGATATGCAGAGGCAAAGAAGTCTATGAAAGAAAAAAGTATTGAAGCTTAAGATGTTAAGAATTTACCACCTATTGAAGAAATACAGGGTCGTAATACCCCGACACAGGTAGTTGAGGTAAATTCTCTTTATAGATTTGATGAAGGTGATATTCCTTATACTAAATCTGCTAGTCAATGCATGGATGAATTTGATAACTTCATTGTTAAACAAGAAAACTTCAATGCATATGTTAGTAGACAATTGAAACAAAATGCTTATATGATTGAACACTTGAGTGACTATATGTTTCGAACTGCTAATGATCTGAAGGTTGTTAGTAAACATGCTTCCATGGTAAAAAAACTCAAGTAGAACAAGTTCTCAAGGCACAAATGATTTGCTTAATGAGATGAATAATAACATGAATGATCATGTTGTTAAAGTTGTGATTAGGGGACGTAGAATGACTCAGGAACCTTTTTATCCTGAGGGTCACCCTAAGAGAATTGAGCAAGATTCTCAAAGAATTAATACTGATGCACCTAGTCCATCTAAGAAGAAAAACAAAGATGATAGAACTTTGCATGCTTCTAGTGAACCTACGATAGACACACCTGAGAATCCAAATGATATTTCTATTTCTGATGCTGAGACACAATCTAGTGATGAACATGAACCTAGTAATAATAAAAATGATGATGTTCATGTTGATGCTCAACCTAGTACTGATAATGATGAGGAGATAGAACGTGTTGTTGATCTTGATAACCCACAACCTAAGAATAAAAGATATGATAAGAGAAACTTCATTGCTAGGAGACATGGTAAAGAAAGAGAACCATGGGTTTAGAAACCCATGCCCTTTCCGCCTAAACCATCCAAGAACAAGGATGATGAAGAATTTGAGCGCTTTGTTGAAATGCTTAGACCTTTCTTTTTTTGCTTACGCTTGACTGATATTCTGAAAATGTCTCCTTATGCTAAGTATATGAAAGATATTGTTACTAATAAAAGAAAGATACCGGAAGCTAAAACCACCATGCTTGCTAATTACACATTTAAGGGTGGAATACCTAAGAAACTAGGAGATCCTGGAATACTAACTATACCATGCTCCATTAAAATAAACTATGTTAAAAACTACTTTATGCGATCTTGGAGCCGGTGTTAGTGTTATGACTTTCTCTTTGTATCGAAGATTTGATTTGAATAAGTTGACACCGACTGAAATCTCTTTGCAAATGGCTAATAAATCAACTACTATTCCCATCGGTATTTGTGAGGATGTGCATGTCGTAGTTGCAAATGTCACTATCTTAACGGACTTTGTTATTCTTGATATACTCGAGGATGACAGTATGTCAATCATCCTTGGTAGACCTTTTTTGAATACTGTAGGGGCTGTTATTGATTGCAATAAGGGAAATGTCACTTTTCATGCCAATGGTAATGAGCATATGGTACACTTTCCGAAGAAACAACCTCAAGTGAATAGTAACAACTCTATCGGAGAAATTCCAACCATTACTATTGGAGGTTTTAAATTCCCTATTCCTACTATCAAAAAGAAATATGATATTCTTATTGTTGGGGACATGCATATCCCCATTGAGGTAACCTAGTGTTATTCAAAAATTCTCTGGTTTCATGTCATTCGGAAGAAGTTTGTTAATGAGACTTGATCAACCTTATTAATGGATTCCTTTTGATGAGCATGTGATGGATGAATTTAGGAAGCACAACTTTCTATACCCACCTTTTACTTTCTGTTATTAGAGTTAATAAAGTAGAAATGCCATGATTTTACTATTTTCTGCAATAAAAGATGACCAAAAAATAAAAGTTCTCCAAATGCCCTGAAAATTTAGTATGGTTTTTATGCGTTATTTGAACAATTTGGGCACTAAACACACCCCGGGGGTGCACCTGTGAGCCACAAGCTCACAAGCCCCCCCCCCCGGGCGCGCCTAGGAGGCTTGTGGGGCCCATGTAGGCCCCTTCACTTATTCCAGCCACCCATCCACTTCGTCTTCCTTCAGAAAAAATCACACCATTGCTTAAACCCGTGTTCTTGCTCATCTTGCTGCTATTTTTGATCCCCTTGCTTCTAGCTCCATTTGCAAAACTATTTTGGGAGATTGATCATCGGTATGTGACTCCTCCAATGGTCCAATTAATTTTTGCTCTAGTGCTTTATATATTGCAAATTTTTGTTGTTGTGGTGACCATGTTATTGAACTTTCATATCAAATTTATATGGTTCAAAGTAGTTTTATTGCATGATATAGCCTCTAGACACTTGTAGGAGTGGTTGTTATTAGTTTTGTTGAGTTTGGTTCTCTTTTATTTTGAGTCACTAAAAATTACAGAAATTTTTCAGAGGAAGAAATTTTTTAGAAAAATGCTCCAAGGTGGTTCCTCAAAGAAGAAAGACCTGAGGCTCCCTATACGTGAGCCGGATCTTGAACCACCACAGGAAGCTCTAGTGTGGCCTTGTGAATGGTCGTGAGATCATTTCATGATTCGTGTGGGTTTCAAGGAAGAATTTGATATGTATGTGCACAACACCGACTTGACGGACTTCGTGTGAGATAAGTGTTTGCAATAATACAACCTTACTGATTCCTTTACGTGGAGATTTGAGTATTCAGTCCATCGCAACACACATTCTGCATTATTTGATCTCTATGCTAAATCATATCGCATGGGCCTAGAAGAATTTAATGAACCATGCAAAATTCCACAGTGGGGCATTTATACTGAACCTCGTAAATATGATTGCGATGGGTTCCTTGCTAGCATTAATGTGGGTGAAACCAGAACCATAACACAAGCTACCCTATGGTGCATTCACTTTCTTGCACTATATTATTTTGCTCTCTTTATAGGTAGGTGCACTAATGGTAAACATGACCATAGCCACCTTTGCGCCTCTGATTTGAGTGTACTCAAGAGCGCAGTAATGACTGATAAACAATATAATTTGGGGGCTATCATTGCACGATGATTACATAATAATGCTAAAGATGGAGATTTCTTTGGTGGAATTTATGCCACTCGTTTAGCCACATATCTTGGCGTCCCCATAAGAGGAAATGATATTCAATTGCCACCTATTTTTCTAGATTATGATGCTATGGAGTGTTTCCAGTTTCTTGAGAGGGGCGACTTGCCTTTCCAGTATAGACTAACTTTTGACAAGAGTCGCTTTGTCTATGTTACGCTTCTTGCTCCTACCTTCTTTAACTTTCAGACAAAACGAAGATATTTCATACTGAGAGAGGAGGCAGACGAGTATGAGAGGGCGAGGGAGACCGCCTGTCTCCATGAGGCAGCCTGCCAAGCGGTGGCAGATGCAATCGAGTACAACCCCAACTGCAACTCTGGATATTATCTAGGCTAGTTGTGGCCATATACCAACTTAGGCCAAAAGCCTAAGCTTGGGGGAGTATGTATTTCTCACCGACTTTACATTCATGCAACACACATTCATTCCAGTTGTCAGTGTTCATACTTTTTCATTGTATTATCCATGTTAGTTTATTTTTCTTGCCTTCTTCTTGTGTGTTTGAAAATTTTCAGAAAGACAAAAGAATATTTCTTGTTTTTTTTTGTTTTTCTTTTCAATTTTTATTAGTTGTAGTATTAAAAGAAAAACCCAACAAGATTTCTCGTTCTTGTTTTGCTTGTTGGGAGCTTTCCCGTGTAAATAGTTCTTCTCTTTTTTGTTTTCTTTTCGTTAATTTGCTTTCTTTAGAAAAACAAAAACTCCAAAAATATTTCAGTGTGTTTCTTTGAAATTCTTTTATTTGGGCCATAAGGAGAAGACCACGATGCAAATGTTGAGTGGCTCTCATATGCATTATTGTTGATCTAACAAAGAGCCCATATTGCCTTGTCTTCTCCTCTGAAAATGTTTGCAAATTCTAGCTTAATCCAATGCACGTGCACTCTTATTATTATTCACATCATTCGGTTGTGCAAGTGAAAGGCAATAATGATGATATTTGATGAAATGATTGAGATGAAGAAAAGTTGGTACGAACTCGACCTATTTTGTTTTTGTAAATATGATTAGCTCATCGTTCTTGATTCAGCCTATTATGGATGAAACATGTTTCAATGAAAATTAGAGATTATAGTTATTCATGCTATGCTTAATTAGCTAGGGGTGTATAATGATTTGCCTTGTGTGCCAACATGCATAAAATGGTTATGATGTAGTATGATAGGATGGTATCTTCCTTTGATTGATTCAAGTGGCTTGACTTGGCACATGTTCATGCATGTAGTTGAATCAAAACCAACATAGCCTCCACGATATTTATGTTCATGGTGATTTATATCCTACTCATGCTTGTATTCAACTTTGATTAACCTAAATGCATGTTTATGATCTTTGTTGCTCTCTAATTGGTTGCTTCTCAATCTATTTGCTAACCTTCACTTGTACTAAGCGGGAATGCTGCTTGTGCATCCACTTCCTTAAACCAAAAGTTGTTCCATATGAGTCCACCATACCTACCTATATGTGATATTTACCTGTCGTTCCAAGTCAATTTGCATGTGCAAAACTCTAAACCTTCAAATAATAATCTGTTTTGTATGCCCGAATCGCTCATGTAGTGATTGGGGGCTATCAGTATATTCCATGCTAGGTGGGTTATTCTCACGATAAGTGTTTATTCACTTGTCATTCATGAGAGAGTGGCTGGTAGTTGGGATGCCCAGTCCTATGATCAAAATCAAAATCAAAATATAATAATGAAACAAAACTCCCCCAGGACTGTTGTTGGCATGGACGACACCCATGAATCGGCTAGCCGTGGAGTGTGTTTGTTGGTTGTGGGGGAGTGAGGGAGTCCTGGATTAGGGGGTGTCCGGATAGCCGGACTACCATCATCAACCAAACTATCATCGGCCGGACTATCATCATCGACCGGACTCCAAGACTATGAAGATACAAGATTGAAGACTTCGCCCCGTGTCCGGATGGGACTTTCCTTGGCGTGGAAGGCAAGCTTGGCGATACGGATACGTAGATCTCCTACCATTGTAACCGACTCTATGTAACCCTAGCCCTCTCCGGTGTCTATATAAACCGGATGGCTCTAGTCCGTACAACAACAACAACAACCCTTACAATCATTCCATAGGCTAGCTTCTAGGGTTTAGCCTCCTTGATCTCGTGGTAGATCCACTCTTGTAAACATCCACAATATCAATATCAATCAAGCAGGACGTAGGGTTTTACCTCCATAAAGAGGGCCCGAACCTGGGTAAAACATCGTGTCCCTTGTCTCCTGTTACCATCTGCCTAGACGCACAGTTCGGGACCCCCTACCCGAGATCCGCTGGTTTTGACACCGACATTGGTGCTTTCATTGAGAGTTCCTCTGTGTCGTCACTGATAGGCTTGATGGCCTCTTCAATCAACAACGACGCAGTCCTGGGTGGGACTTTTCTCCCCGGATAGATCTTCGTATTCGGCGGCTTCGCACTGCGGGCCAACTCACTTAGCCATCTGCAGCAGATCGAAAGCTACGCCCCTGGCCGTCAGGTCAGGTATGGAAGCCTAAACTTCACGGCCGATATCCGCGGGGACTTGATCTTCGATGGATCTGAGCCACAGCCGAGCGTGCCGCGCTGTCACGATGGGCACGACCTAACTCTGCCACCGGACAGCACCTTGGAGGCCGCACACGAATCCGCTCCGACCCATAGTCCGGAGCCGATCGCTCAGATCGAGGACGGATGGCTGGACACCGCCTCGGGAGCTGCAACTTCTACGGCGATAGAGCCGAACACTTACCTTGTCCCGCATAAAGCTCATGACTCCGAGGTGCCGGACTCCCTGCCGGACTCCGAACCTCCTGCGCCCCGGCCAGTCGAATCCGACTGGGCGCCGATCATGGAATTCACCGCTGCGGACACCTTTCAGCACTCACCCTTCGGCGATATCTTAAATTCGTTGAAGCATCTCTCACTATCCGGAGAGCCCTGGCCGAACTACGGCCAGGATGGTCGGGACGCGGACAATGAAGAAATTCAGAGCCCACCCACCACCCACTTCATAGCCACCGTCGACGATCTATCCGACGTGCTAAACTACGACTCCGAAGACATCAACGGTATGAACGACGATGCCGGACACGATCAAGAACCAGCGCCCACAGGGCACTGGAAGGCAACCTCGTCACATGACATACATATGGTGGACATCCAAAAGGGAAGCGATACCGAGGAACAACGGGACGCGGCAGAGGATAATCCCACTGATAAACAACCAAAACGGCGACGTAGACTCCGCCCTAAGTCCCGCCTTGATCAAAGCAGCATTCCTAACGACCCAGCGATAGAGCAGGGCAAACTAGCGGACGACGAAGAAACAACCAAGCAACCATCCGAACAGGACGAACCGGATAATCAACCCCTTCACGGAGCAATCAACAGTCCGAACACACCACCGGAGCATAAGAACCTTCACAAAAGACTCGTCGCCACTGCAAGAAGTTTGAAGAAGGAAAAACGGAAGCTCAAAACAGCGGAAGACATCCTCAGAATAAAGTGGAGCAAAATACTCAAGACCGCAGACAAATATGGCAATGGCCATCAAACAAAGAGCTACCCGAAGTGCAAGTTGCTGCCAGAATTTGACGAGGAAGCCATAGAGCCCTCACAGTCAAAAAATAAAGAGGCCGCCTGGCCGGATAGACGGCCAGATGACAGGCCAAAAGTGACAAGCGGCGCCGCACACAAGCCGACTTATGATCCTGGGAAAATGGACGGCCCAACTAGGTTCATCTACGGGCCAAAAAGGAGGGCCCCAGGAAGTAACACAACACGACAAGTGTTTGAAGACAGCGGCACACCCAAATACAGGGGCGCCGCACATCCGCTATGCTTTATCGATGAGGTGCTGGATCATGAATTTCCAGCAGGGTTCAAACCCATAAACATAGAGGCATATGACGGCACAACAGACCCCGGAGTCTGGATAGAAGATTACATACTACACATACACCTGGACAGAGGAGATGATCTCCACGCCATAAAATACTTACCCCTCAAGCTCAAAGGGCCAGCTCGGCATTGGCTCAAAAGCCTCCCAGAAAACACTGTTGGAAGTTGGGAAGAACTTGAGGACGCGTTTAGAGCAAATTTTCAAGGGACTTATGTCCGCCCTCCGGATGCAGACGATCTGAGTCATATAACCCAACAGCCCGGAGAATCAGCGCGCAAATTCTGGAACAGGTTCCTTACCAAAAAGAACCAAATAGTCGACTGTCCGGACGCAGAAGCCTTAGCAGCTTTTAAACAGAACGTCCGAGACGAATGGCTCGCTAGACACCTTGGCCAAGAGAAGCCAAGAACAATGGCCGCGCTAACAAGCCTCATGACGCGCTTTTGCGCAGGAGAAGATAGCTGGCTAGCAAGATGCAGCACCAGCGACCCGAGTACATCCGAGGTTAGAGATGGAAACGGAAAATCACGGCGCAGGAAAGATCAGCGCCGGAACAAAGAAAAAAGCCCAAAGGGCACGGCGGTCAACGCCGGATTCAAAAGCTCGCGGCCAAACAACAAAACACTGCCTCTTAAGGACAACAGCGACGAGCTATCAAATTTAAACAAAATTTTAGATCAGATATGTCAAATCCACAGTACCTCCGGAAGGCCTGCAAACCATACCAACCGAAATTGTTGGGTTTTTAAACAGTCCGGCCGACTCAACGCCGGACACAAGGGGCTCGATGCGCCAAGCGAGGACGATGACGAACCCCACCAGCAGAGCACCGGAAGTCAAAAGACTTTCCCACAAGAAGTCAAAACAGTAAACTCACTTCATGTGATAGTGCGGAAAACCAACAAGGCACTCGCTAAGACAAGTGTCGCACGGTCCACCCCAGCGGAACACCGAGATTGGATGTCAAAACCAATCACTTTCGACCATCTGGATTAGTCCAGAAGTATCCGGAACGCAGGATAGACTGCCCTGATATTGGATCCCATAATAGACGGACTGCAATTCACGCAGGTTTTTGATGGACGGCGGCAGTAACTTAAACCTGCTATATCCGGACACAATCCGCAAGTCGGGATAAACCCCACTACAATTTGGCATAGCCGCACTTCCTTCAAAGGAGTGGCGCCAGGCCCTTACGCCAGGTGCACAGGTTCATTACTACTAGAAGTTGTGTTCGGGTCACCTGACAACTTCCGACGAGAAAAGCTAACCTTTCATGTCGCCCCATTTAAAAGTAGCTATCAAGCATCACTGGGACGGGAAGCTTTCGTCCGCTTCAATGCAATACCACATTACGCGTCTCTTACGCTTAAAATGCCCGGTCCACGTGGCATCATTTCATTAAAAGGTCGCCTGAGACCCCGGACATGGTTGGACGAGTCCGGAATAAATAAGATAGGGGCTACCTAGCCGCACACCCCTTCACAAGGGTTTGTACATATAAGCCATAATGAGCTAGCATAGGCTCAGCTTTATTAATCTATATTTCAATTTTTTATGCACTCTTTTGCACGATTTCTTTTCAAACTAAGTTCCTCTCTTTTTACAGATGAACAGCGTGCACACCCGTCCAGGATACGGCACAACGGAGACACAGGCGCAGACGTGCAGTAGGGACCCGTTGCAAGGACTCTTTTCAGACTAAGACCCTACGTAAACCTTTCTTACTGTCTCTTGTTGCTATAATCCCCTGGTTTCTTATTATAACCAGAGTGGAGCCTGGCGTTTTGGCATCGGCCGCGCCAGAAGACCTTGCCCGTACCTGGACACAAGGGGCTTAGGGCATTGTTTTGCCCGCTTTTGTAAAGACCGAACACCTTCGGGAGTGTTCGGCGTCTCGAGTTAGGCCTTATATGCATCAGCTCTGAATCATGTCTTTGGTCAAATGTTGGGTTTGCCTGGCTCCTGTGTTTTGCTGCCTTACGTTCCGTATCATCGGCTAACGCGGCACCAGGAGAACTACTGCGATTGTGCCCTAGTTCGGCTGGGCGACCACCTCAGTAGAGAAAACTGACTGTCATGATACAGCGAGAGACTGGTCAACCACTCGATCGACCATGGGAATGTTTAGAATTCCTCCGCTTTGACGAAGGGCCATTTCCCGGTCAGGCACATACGCGCCCCAAATTCGGAGAGCGCGGTGCCCCCAGGGGCTATGTCGTAGCTCCTGTTGGGGAACGTAGTAATTTCAAAAAAAATCCTATGCACACGCAAGATCATGGTGATGGCATAGCAACGAGAGGGGAGAGTGTTCGTCCACGTACCCTCGTAGACCGTAAGCGGAAGCATTATGACAACGCGGTTGATGTAGTCGTACGTCTTCACGATCCGACCGATCCAAGCACCGAACGTACGGCACCTCCGAGTTCAGCACACGTTCAGCTCGATGACGATCCCCGGGCTCCGATCCAGCAAAGCTTCGGGGATGAGTTCCGTCAGCACGACGGTGTGGTGATGATGATGATGTTCTACCGGCGTAGGGCTTCGCCTAAACTCCGCAACGATATGACCGAGGTGGAATATGGTGGAGGGGGGCACCGCACACGGCTAAGGAACGATCCGTAGATGAACTTGTGTGTCATGGGGTGCCCCCCTGCCCTCGTATATAAAGGAGGGAGGGGGGAGGTGCGGCCGGCCTAGGAGGGGGCGCGCCAAGGGGAGTCCTACTCCCACCGGGAGTAGGACTCCCTCCTTCCTTGTTGGAGTAGGAGAAGTGGAAAGAGGGCGAGAGGAGGAAGGAAAGAGGGGCTGCACCCCTTGTCCAATTCGGACCAGAGGGGGGCTGCGCGCCTCCTTCCTTTCGGTCTCTCTCCTCAATTCCCGTATGGCCCAATAAGGCCCATATACTCCCTGGCGAATTCCCGTAAGTCTCCGGTACTCCGAAAAATACCCGAATCACTCGGAACCTTTCCGAACTCCGAATATAGTCGTCCAATATATCGATCTTTACGTCTCGACCATTTCGAGACTCCTCGTCATGTCCCCGATCTCATCCGGGACTCCGAACTCCTTCGGTACATCAAAACTCGTAAACTCATAATATAACTGTCATCGAAACCTTAAGCGTACGGACCCTACGGGTTCGAGAACTATGTAGACATGACCTAGAACTATTCTTGGTCAATAACCAATAGCGGAACCTGGATGCCCATATTAGCTCCTACATATTCTACGAAGATCTTTATCGGTCAAACCGCATAACAACATACTTTGTTCCCTTTGTCATCGGTATGTTACTTGCCCGAGATTTGATCGTCGGTATCCAATACCTAGTTCAATCTCGTTACCGGCAAGTCTCTTTACTCGTTCTGTAACACATCATCTTATAACTAACTCATTAGTTACAATGCTTGCAAGGCTTAGGTGATGAGTATTACCGAGAGGGCCCAGAGATACCTCTCCGACAATCGGAGTGACAAAACCTAATCTTGAATTATGCCAACCCAACATGTACCTTCGGAAACACCTGTAGAGCACCTTTATAATCACCCAGTTACGTTGTGACGTTTGGTAGCACACAAAGTGTTCTTCCGGTAAACGGGAGTTGCACAATCTCATAGTTGCAAGAACTTTGTATAAGTCATGAAGAAAGGAATAGCAACATACTAAACGATCAAGTGCTAAGCTAACGGAATGGGTCTAGTCAATCACATCATTCTCCTAATGATGTGATCCCGTTAATCAAATGACAACTCTTTTGTCCATGGCTAGGAAACACAACCATCTTTGATAAACGAGCTAGTCAAGTAGAGGCATACTAGTGACACTATGTTTGTCTATGTATTCACACATGTATTATGTTTCCAGTTAATACAATTCTAGCATGAATAATAAACATTTATCATGATATAAGGAAATAAATAATAACTTTATTATTGCCTCTAGGGCATATTTCCTTCAGTCTCCCACTTGCACTAGAGTCAATAATCTAGTTCACATCAGCATGTGATTCAACACCAATATTCACATCTGTATGTGATTAATACCCATAGTTCACATCGTCATGTGAGCAACACCCAAAGGGTTTACTAGAGTCAATAATCTAGTTCACATCGCTATGTGATTAACACCCAAAGAGTACTAAGGTATGATCATGTTTTGCTCGTGAGAGAAGTTTAGTCAACGAGTCTGTCAAATTACAGAGTCGTATGTATTTTGCAAATATTCTATGTCTACAATGCTTTGCACGGAGCTACTCTAGCTAATTGCTCCCACTTTAAATATGTATCCAGATTGAGACTTAGAGTCATCTGGATCGGTGTAAAAGCTTGCATCGATGTAATTCTTTACGACGAACTCTTTTATCACCTCCATAATCGAGAAACATATCCTTATTCTACTAAGGATAATTTTGACCAATGTCCAGTGATCTACTCCTAGATCACTATTGTACTCCCTTGCCAAACTAGGGCAGAGTATACAATAGGTCTGGTCCATAGCATGGCATACTTTTATAGAACCTATGACTGATGCATAGGGAATAACTTTCATTCTCTTTCTATTTTCTGCCGTGGTCGGGTCTTGAGTCTTACTCAATTTCACAACTTTGCAACACAGGCAAGAACTCTTTCTTTGTCTGTTCCATTTTGAACTATTTCAAAAACTTGACAAGGTATGTACTTATTGAAAAATCTTATCAAGCGTCTTGATCTATCTCTATAGATCTTGATGCTCAATGTGTAAGCAGCTTCACCGAGGTCTTGCTTTGAAAAACTCTTATTCAAGTATCCTTTCATGCTATCCAGAATTTCCATATCATTTCCAATTAACAATATGTCATCCACATATAATATTAGAAATGCTACAGAACTCCCACTCACTTTCTTGTAAATACAGGCTTCTTCAAAAGTCTGTATAAAACCATATGCTTTGATCAACTCATCAAAGCATATATTCCAACTCCGAGATGCTTGCACCAGTCCATAGATGGATCGCTGGAGCTTGCACAATTTGTTAGCACCTTTAGGATTGACAAAACCTTCTGGTTGTATCATATACAGCTCTTCTTTAAGAAAACCATTAAGGAATGCAGTTTTGTTTATCCATTTGCCAGATTTCATAAAATGCGGCAATTGCTAACATGATTCAGATAGACTTAAGCATAGATACGAGTGAAAAACTCTCATCGTAGTCAACACCTTGAACTTGTCGAAAACATTTCGCAACAAGTCAAGCTTAGTAGATAGTAACACTACTATCAATGTCCGTCTTCCTCATGAAGATCCATTTATTTAACATGGCTTGCTGATCATCGAGCAAGTCAATCAAAGTCCATACTTTGTTCTCATACATGGATCATATCTCAGATTTTATGGCCTCAAGCCATTTCGTGGAATCTGGGCTCATCATCGCTTCCTCATAGTTCGTAGGTTCATCATGGTCTAGTAACATGACTTCCAGAATAAGAATACCGTACCACTCTGGTGCGGATCTTAATCTGGAAGATCTACAAAGTTTGGTAGTAACTTGATCTGAAGTTTCATGATCATCATCATTAGCTTCCTCACTAATTGGTGTAGGAATCACTGGAACTGATTTCTGTGATGAACTACTTTCCAATTCGGGAGAAGCTACAAATTACCTTATCAAGCTCTACTTTCCTCCCACTCACTTCTTTCGAGAGAAACTTCTTCTCTAGAAAGGATCCATATTAGCAACGAATAACTTGCCTTCGGATCTGTGATAGAAGGTCTACCCAATAGTTACCTTTGGGTATTCTATGAAGACGCACTTCTCCGATTTGGGTTCTAGCTTATCTGGTTGAAGTTTCTTCACATAAGCATCGCAGCCCCAAACTTTAAGAAACGACAACTTTGGTTTCTTGCCAAACCACAGTTCATATGCTGTCGTATCAATGGATTTAGATGGTGCCCTTTTAACGTGAATGCAGCTGTCTCTAATGCACAACCCCAAAACGATAGTGGTAAAACCGATAAGAGACATCATAGATTGCACTATATCCAATAAAGTACTGTTATGACGTTCGGACACACCATTAAGTTGTGGTGTTCCAGGTAGCATGAGTTTGTGAAACTATTCCACATTGTTTTAATTGAAGACAAAACTCGTAACTCAAATATTCGTTTCCGCGATCAGATCGCAGAAACTTTATTTTCTTGTTATGATGATTCTTCCACTTCATTCTGAAATTCTGTGAACCTTTCAACTATTTCAGACTTATGTTTCATCAAGTAGATATACCCATATCTGCTCAAATCATCTTGTGAAGGTTAGAAAATAACGATACTTGCCACGAGCATCAACACTCAATGGACCGCATACATCGGTATGTATTATTTCCAATAAGTCAATAGCTCGTTCCATTGTTCCGGAGAACGGAGTTTTTAGTCATCTTGCCCAATAGGCACGGTTCGCAAGCATCAAATGATTCATAACCAAGTGATTCCGAAATCCCATCAGCATGGAGTTTCTTCATGCGCTTTACACCAATATGACCTAAACGGCAGTGCCACAAATAAGTTGCACTATCATTATTAACTTTGCATCTTTTTGGCTTCAATATTAGGAATATGTGTATTACTACGATCGAGATCCAACAAACCATTTTTGTTGGTGTGTATGACCATAGAAGGTTCTATTCATGTAAACAGAACAACAATTATTCTCTAACTTAAATGAATAACCGTATTGCAATAAACATGATCAAATCATATTCATGCTCAACGCAAACACCAAATAACACTTATTTAGGTTCAACACTAATCCCGAAAGTATAGTGGGTATGCGATGATGATGATATCAATCTTGGAACCACTTCCAACATACATCGTCACTTCACCCTTTAACTAGTCTTTGTTTATTCTGCAATCCCGTTTTGAGTTACTAATCTTAGCAACTGAACTAGTATCAAATACTGAGGGGTTGCTATAAACACTAGTAAAGTACACATCAATAACATGTATATCAAATATACTTATGTTCACTTTGCCATCCTTCTTATCCACCAATCACTTGGGGTAGTTCCGCTTCTAGTGACCAGTCCTTTTGCAGTAGAAGCACTTAGTCTCAGGCTTAGGGCCAGATTTGGGCTTCTTCACTTGAGCAGCAACTTGCTTGCCGTTCTTCTTGAAGTTCCCCTTTCTTTCCCTTTGCCCTTTTTCTTGAAACTAGTGATCTTGTCAACCATCAACGCTTGATGCTCTTTCTTGATTTCTAACTTCGTTGATTTCAACATCACGAAGCGCTCGGGAATCATTTTCGTCATCCATTGCATACTATATTTCATCACAAAGTTCTACTAACTTGGTGATGGTGACTAGAGAATTCTGTCAATCACTATCTTATCTGGAAGATTAACTCCCACTTGATCCAAGCGATTGAAGTACCCAGACAATCTGAGCACATGCTCACTAGCTGAGCGATTCTCCTCCATCTTTTAGCTATAGAACTTGTTGGAGACTTCATATCTCTCAACTCGGGTATTTGCTCGAAATATTAACTTCAACTCTTGGAACATCTCATATGGTCCATGACATTCAAAACGTCTTTGAAGTCCCGATTGTAAGCCGTTAAGCATGGTGCACTAAACTATCAAGTAGTCATCATATTGAGCTAGCCAGACGTTCATAACGTCTGCATCTGCTCCTGCAATAGGTCTGTCACCTAGCGGTGCATTAAGGACATAATTCTTCTGTGCAGCAATGAGGATAAACCTCAGATCACGAATCCAGTCCGCATCATTGCTACTAACATCTTTCAACACAATTTTTCTCTAGGAACATATCGAAATAAACATATGAAAGCAACAACGCAAGCTATTGATCTACAACATAATTTGCAAAATACTACTAGGACTAAGTTCGTGATAAATTTAAGTTCAATTAATCATATTACTTAAGAACTCCCACTTAGACAGACATCTCTCTAGTCATCTAAGTGATCACGTGATCCAAATCAACTAAACCATAACCGATCATCATGTGAGATGGAGTAGTTTTCAATGGTGAACATCACTATGTTGATCATATCTACTATATGATTCACGCTCGACCTTTCGGTCTCCGTGTTCCGAGGCCATATCTACATATGCTAGGCTCGTCAAGTTTAACCTGAGTATTCCGCGTGTGCAAAACTATCTTGCACCCGTTGTAGATGGACGTAGAGCTTATCACACCCAATCATCACGTGGTGTCTGGGCACGACGAACTTTGGCAACGGTGCATACTCAGGGAGAACACTTCTTGATAATTTTAGTGAGAGATCATCTTAAAATGCTACCGTCAATCAAAGCAAGATAAGATGCATAAAGGATAAACATGACATGCAATCAATATAAGTGATATGATATGGCCATCATCATCTTGTGCTTGTGATCTCCATCTCCGAAGCACCGTCATGATCACCATCGTCACCGGCGCGACACCTTGATCTTCATCGTAGCATCGTTGTCGTCTCGCCAACTATTGCTTCTACGACTATCGCTATAGCTTAGTGATAAAGTAAAGCAATTACAGGGTGTTTGCATTTCATACAATAAAGCGACAACCATATGGCTCCTGCCAGTTGCCGATAACTTCGGTTACAAAACATGATCATCTCATACAATAAAATATAGCATCACGTTTTGACCATATCACATCACAACATGCCCTGCAAAAACAAGTTAGACATCCTCTACTTTGTTGTTGCAAGTTTTACGTGGCTGCTACGGGCTTAGCAAGAACCGTTCTTACCTACGCATCAAAAACCACAACGATAGTTTGTCAAGTTGGTGCTGTTTTAACCTTCGCAAGGACCGGGCGTAGCCACACTCGATTCAGCTAAAGTGAGAGAGACAGACACCCGCCGGTCACCTTTAAGCAACGAGTGCTCGTAGCGGTGAAACCAGTCTCGCGTAAGCGTACGCGTAATGTCGGTCCGGGCCGCTTCATCTCACAATACCCCTGAACCAAAGTATGACATGCTGGTAAGCAGTATGACTTATATCGCCCACAAATCACTTGTGTTCTACTCGTGCATATGACATCTACGCATAAAACCAGGCTCGGATGCCACTGTTGGGGAACGTAGTAATTTCAAAAAAATTCCTACGCACACGCAAGATCATGGTGATGGCATAGCAACGAGAGGGGAGAGTCTTCGTCCACGTACCCTCGTAGACCGTAAGCGGAAGCGTTATGACAACGCGGTTGATGTAGTCGTACGTCTTCACGATCCGACCGATCCAAGCACCGAACGTACGGCACCTCCGAGTTCAGCACACGTTCAGCTCGATGACGATCCCCGGGCTCCGATCCAGCAAAGCTTCGGGGATGAGTTCCGTCAGCACGACGGCCTGGTGACGATGATGATGTTCTACCGGCGTAGGGCTTCGCCTAAACTCCACGACGATATGACCGAGGTGGAATATGGTGGAGGGGGGCACCGCACACGGCTAAGGAACGATCCGTAGATGAACTTGTGTGTCATGGGGTGCCCCCCTGCCCCCGTATATAAAGGAGGGAGGGAGGAGGTGCGGCCGGCCTAGGAGGGGGCGCGCCAAGGGGAGTCCTACTCCCACCGGGAGTAGGACTCCCTCCTTCCTTGTTGGAGTAGGAGAAGTGGAAAGAGGGGGAGAGGAGGAAGGAAAGAGGGGCTGCACCCCTTGTCCAATTCGGACCAGAGGGGGGCTGCGCGCCTCCTTCCTTTCGGTCTCTCTCCTCAATTCCCGTATGGCCCAATAAGGCCCATATACTCCCTGGCGAATTCCCGTAACTCTCCGGTACTCCGAAAAATACCCGAATCACTCGGAACCTTTCCGAACTCCGAATATAGTCGTCCAATATATCGATCTTTACGTCTCGACCATTTCGAGACTCCTCGTCATGTCCCCGATCTCATCCGGGACTCCGAACTCCTTCGGTACATCAAAACTCATAAACTCATAATATAACTGTCATCAAAACCTTAAGCGTATGGACCCTACGGGTTCGAGAACTATGTAGACATGACCTAGAACTATTCTTGGTCAATAACCAATAGCGGAACCTGGATGCCCATATTAGCTCCTACATATTCTACGAAGATCTTTATCGGTCAAACCGCATAACAACATACTTTGTTCCCTTTGTCATCGGTATGTTACTTGCCCGAGATTTGATCGTCGGTATCCAATACCTAGTTCAATCTCGTTACCGGCAAGTCTCTTTACTCGTTCTGTAACACATCATCTTATTACTAACTCATTAGTTACAATGCTTGCAAGGCTTAGGTGATGAGTATTACCGAGAGGGCCCAGAGATACCTCTCCGACAATCGGAGTGACAAAACCTAATCTCGAATTATGCCAACCCAACATGTACCTTCGGAAACACCTGTAGAGCACCTTTACAATCACCCAGTTACGTTGTGACGTTTGGTAGCACACAAAGTGTTCTTCCGGTAAACGGGAGTTGCACAATCTCATAGTTGCAGGAACTTTGTATAAGTCATGAAGAAAGCAATAGCAACATACTAAACGATCAAGTGCTAAGCTAACGGAATGGGTCTAGTCAATCACATCATTCTCCTAATGATGTGATCCCGTTAATCAAATGACAACTCTTTTGTCCATGGCTAGGAAACACAACCATCTTTGATAAACGAGCTAGTCAAGTAGAGGCATACTAGTGACACTATATTTGTCTATGTATTCACACATGTATTATGTTTCCGGTTAATACAATTCTAGCATGAATAATAAACATTTATCATGATATAAGGAAATAAATAATAACTTTATTATTGCCTCTAGGGCATATTTCCTTCAGCTCCACCCTCGAACTCCATGGCTAAGTGAAAGTGATAAAGCATTATAGTCCGGTTGCCTCGTTTGCTATGCTACCACCTCCTTTACAGGACCGAGACGTCGGATTAAGTGTGAAAACGCGCTATTTTTTGCGAACACCCCCGCACCTTGTGCATGGGGGCTGAAGCCGACGACTACCATCTTTCAGGTTATACACACGTATACATGAACGGCCGCATAGGAGATATTCTATTACTTGAACGCACAAGTATAAAAGGCGCTTACCACATAAATATTGTTTTACATAATAAAAACGTTCATTCGAACGTAACATTTTTTGAGCACTACGACTCTATTACACGAGCACCACGTAGCACTTCGCCAAAATAGTGCTCGGCGGGTAACCGGTTATCATCCGAACCCGGGGTCGCAACAGCGGTGGCATCCATCTCTGTCCAATGTGTCTTCACACGAGCGAGTGCCATCTGCGCACCCTCTATGCAGGCCGACCACTTCATCGCCTTGATATGCGGCACCGCCCCAAGAAATTGCTGCAATAAGCCAAAGTAACTCTTCGGCTCAGGCCTATCCGGCCGGACATGGGTCACTATATCCGTCATAGCAAGCCCGGACAACCTATTTAGCTCAGCCCACTCGGCTAAACGGTCGGTCAGCGGAAGTGAACGCTCCGGACTATGGAATTGAGACCAAAACAGCTCTTCCGTCTTGTGATCCTTCTGGCTTCGAAAATGCACAACGGCTTCCGCCGCACTCACTGCTAAGTCCATATAAGGGTCCTCTGGACCCCACAGTTGGCCCAGCTGAGCATACTTTGGATCCGTAAACCTTCGGCGCAGCAGAAAAGGCTTGCCAGCTACAATTTCTCCAGGCTGGCGCAGCTCTTCCTTTATAGCCCGCATTGCAGAGCGGGCATCCTTGGCTTCGGCGGTGGCCTTCTCTAGGTCTTCTTGCCCTGCTAGGCGCTCCTTCCCAAGAGCCTCATTGCGGTCGGTAGCATCTTTCAACTTCACGGCCATTTTGGCCATCTCTTCCCTGCTCCGGCAGTGTGCGTCCCTTTCGACCGCTAACTCCTCGGCCGCCCTTGAGGCTGCCGCATTACTCCTTCTGGCCTGCTCCTTGGCTTGAGCAAGTTCGGCCCGAAGGCTCTCCACAGCAGCGGCACTATCTGCATTTCACACACATGTTGTAAGGAGCTGGCTTCGGCCCCCTTACCAAGTGACCGCACAGAAACACTTACCTTGCGACTCATCAAGTCGCCTGTTGACCAGCGTGATGTCCGCATCCGCAACAGCGAGTTGCCGCTTTAGTTCAGCAACTCCATCAGTCCGGCTGGCCCCTGGACGACCCGCCACCTGCATCGGCACGGCGGAAATTTAAACCTGTGATTTTGAACCTCGGCACGCTGTCGATTTCAACAACCTACCGAGTCTCAGGGGCTACTATCTATACAGGGCGCATTCTATATGCAAAACTGTTAAAAGGTGTGTCATTTTTACGCACCTCAAACCCCGCCAGCAAACTCCTGACGGTATTATGCAACCCACCTTCGGCGGACGAAATCCTTTCAATCACCATGCTCATCAATGCGTGGTGATCTTTTGAGATAGACGCCTTCTCAAGCAGATCCTTCAGCCGTACACCAGTTGGCGCCGAACTATCCGGCTTTGCCAAACTAGGGGGCTCCCTCCGTGACGACACTTCAGGCTCGTCCGCCCTATCCGACGGCGCCCCAGAAGGAGGCGTCTCGCTCTCCATCATCTCTGGACGAAGGTCCCCCGAAGATGAGCTCATTTGCGAAGGACGGAGATCCGAACTACAAGGTAAAAACTTTAGTTATCCTCAGAAGCACAAAGAGGGATGTCCCTTATTATAAAACTCCTTTCTTTTTACTTACGGCTCGTTGGAGGGCTGATTCTCAAAGGGAGATTGTGCGGCCGGGGCCTCCCCGGACGCAGGGCCCTCTGGCGAAGATTTCTTCCCCCGTTTAGGGGCTTTTGCCCCCGGGTCCTCGGAGGCAGTCCTCTTCTCCCCTTGAAGGGAGGGATTCTCGATCCCCCCTCTTTCAAGAGCCTCCTTAGGCGAGGCAGTAGCTTTCCTGCTTTCCCCTTCGCCTTCCTCTGGAGGTGCAACCTCAAGCATCCGGACCAGCACGGAATCCGGCGCGGTCTCGGGGAGGGGGGCCGGACACCATATCAATTTTGCTTCCGCTATCCACTCCTGTTTAGAAGGAAGTTGGTCATAAGGCGAATTATCGAAAGGCAAACAAACGGTATGTCCGGACTTGGAACCACTTACTTGAGTATCCGGGTGATTGCAGCTTAGGCCGGCATCCTCGGTCAATTCCGGACGCGCCTCTTGCGATCCGAAGAATAATTTGTACATCTCCAGGGGTGTCATACCCATGAAGTGTTGAAGAATCCGTGGGCCCTCCGGATTGAACTCCCACAGCCGGAGAGGGCGGCGTTTGCAGGGCGAGATACGCCTAATCAGCATAACCTGCATTACCACCACCATATCGACCTCCCTCGTTTGGAGATCTCGAATCCGGTCCTGTAGTAGGGGCACATCCTTTGACGGCCCCCAGTTGAGCCCTTGGTTGACCCACGACATCAACCGTCGTGGAGGTCCCGGGCGGAATAAGGGCGGCGGCTTTTGTCTGCGGCCCCTCGGAACGGTGATATAGAACAACTCTTGCTGCCATGGGCCGAGCTCCTCTTGGAAGGAGCCAGCGGGCCACGGGGCATCGGCCCTCCTACTTATGGCCGCCCCGCCGCACTCCGCTTGACGCCCCCTGATCATCTTCGGCGCCACATTGAAGGTCTTCAGCTACAGGCCGAAGTGAGGGGTGACGCGGAGGAAGGCTTCGCAGACAACAATAAATGCGGAAATATGGAGGATGGACTCCGGAGCCAAATCGTGGAATTCCAACCCATAGTAAAACATGAGCCCTCTCACAAAAGGATCCATCGGGAAGCCTAAACCCCGACGGAGGTGGGATACAAAAACGACATACTCGCCGGGCTCGGGGGTGGGGATGGCCTGCCCTTCGGCAGGCAACCTGTGCGAAATCTCATAAGCCAGGTACTTGGCCTCCCGCAGCTTTAGCACGTCCTCCTCCGTGATGGAGGAGGGCATCCACCGGCCCTGGAGGTCAGAACCGGACATCATTGAAGGTCCGAAGCGCTCGAATCTGAAGCTCTAGGTGCTGGAACTTGGAGCGGGGAGAGGATTCGATGGAGGATTGAAGAAAAGAAATGAGCCTTGGTCTCGTTATAAAGAGGGAGAATACCAAGAGCCGTCTCCGTGACCGTTTGGGACTCGCCTTCGATAGAGGGGGCATGGCGACGGGCGCGGTTGGGTTACCCACGTCCGTATTGATGAGAATCCCGGATTAAGGGGAACACGATCTCTGCTTCGACAAGACGTGCCAAGGAAACCGCTTCGCTAAATGCGCTGAGGTGGTAGAGTAAAAAACGATTCAAGTAATGGCTTGGTAGTGGCGTGATGTCATGCCACAAAAAACGTCAGCAGATTGAACTTGTGTATATATTATTCTCTCTACGGTGGAATGTGGAATTTATTTTGCAGAGCCGGACACTATCCTGGTGTTCACAATCTTCTATCATTCGGAGGAGGAACCCGCCTTGCAATGCCAAGCAATATAGGCACCGGACTTATCGTCATTGAAGCCTGGTTCAGGGGCTACTGAGGGAGTCCTGGATTAGGGGGTGTCCGGATAGTCGGACTACCATCATCAGCCGGACTATCATCATCGACCGGACTCCAAGACTATGAAGATACAAGATTGAAGACTTTGCACCGTGTCCGGATGGGACTTTCCTTGGCGTGGAAGGCAAGCTTGGCGATACGGATACGTAGATATCCTACCATTGTAACCGACTCTATGTAACCCTAGCCCTCTCCGATGTCTATATAAACCGGATGGCTCTAGTCCGTACAACAACAACAACAACAACCCTTACAATCATACCATAGGCTAGCTTCTAAGGTTTAGCCTCCTTGATCTCGTGGTAGATCCACTCTTGTAAACATCCACAATATCAATATCAATCAAGCAGGACGTAGGGTTTTACCTCCATCAAGAGGGCCCGAACCTGGGTAAAACATCGTGTCCCTTGTCTCCTGTTACCATCTGCCTAGACGCATAGTTCGGGACCCCCTACCCGAGATCTACCGGTTTTGACACCGACAGGGAGTAAAAACTTTACCATTCTATTTGGGAACCATCTATAATGTTTCTATCATGGAAGATAGTGAGATCTCTTGGTTGTTATGTTGACAATGAGAGCATACCACTCAAAATTATATTCATCTCTGTTTTAAAAAGCTTCGAGCTCTGGCACTGCTATGTCTTGAGCTTGCGTTGGTTTTCCTTGAAGAGGAAAGAGTGATGCAGCAATATAGCGTAAGTATTTCCCTCAGTTTTTGAGAACCATGGTATCAATCCAGTAGGAGGCTCCTCCAAAGTCCCACGCACCTACACAAACAAACAAAGAACTCGCAACCAACGCAATAAAGGGGTTGTCAATCCCTTCACGGCCACTTGCGAAAGTGATATCTAATAGAGATAGTATGATAAGATAAATATATTTTTGGTATTTTATAATATAGATGCAAAAAGTAAAGATGCAAATAAAAGTAGATTGGAAGCAAATATGATAAGAGATAGACCCGGGGGCCATAGGTTTCACTAGAGGCTTCTCTCAAGATAGCATAAGTATTACATTGGGTGAACAAATTACTGTCGAGCAATTGATAGAAAAGAGAATAATTATGAGATTATTTAGTCATGATCATGTATATAGGCATCACGTCCGCAACAAGTAGACAGACTCCTGCCTGCATCTACTACTATTACTCCACACATCGACCGACTCCTGCCTGCATCTAGAGTATTAAGTTCATAAGAACAGAGTAATGCCTTAAGCAAGATGACATGATGTAGAGGGATAAACTCATCCAATATGATATAAACCCCATATTGTTATCCTCGATGGCAACAATACAACACGTGCCTTGCTGCCCCTGCTGTCACTGGGAAAGGACACCGCAAGATTAAACCCAAAGCTAAGCACTTCTCCCATGGCAAGAAAGATCAATCTAGTAGGCCAAACCAAACTGATAATTCGAAGAGACTTGCAAAGATAACTCAATCATACATAAAAGAATTCACTGAAGATTCAAATATTATTCATAGATAAACTTGATCATAAACCCACAATTCATCGGATCTCGACAAACACACCGCAAAAAGAGTTTACATCGAATAGATCTCCACAAGAGAGGGGGAAAACATTGTATTGAAATCCAAAAAGAGAGAAGAAGCCATCTAGCTAATAACTATGGACTCGTAGGTCTGTGGTAAACTACTCACAACTCATCGGAGGGGCTATGGTGTTGATGTAGAAGCCCTCCGTGGTCGATTCCCCCTCCGGCGGAGCGCCGGCGAAGGCTCCAAGATGGGATCTCGCAGATACAGAAGGTTACGACGGTGGAAATTGTGTTTCGGTGGCTCCCTGGATGTTTTCGGGGTACGTAGGCGGAAGAAGTACGTCGGTGGCCGCCTGAGGGGCCCACGAGACAGGGGGGGCACCCTATAGGGGGGGTGCCCTCCTATCTCGTGGAGGCCTCGGCTGCTTCTTGACTTGCACTCCAAGTCCTCTGGATCACATTCGTTCCAAAAAATCATGCTCCCAAAGGTTTCATTCCGTTTGGACTCCGTTTGATATTCCTTTTCTTCGAAATACTGAAATAGGCAAAAAAAACAGCAATACGGGTTGGGCCTCCGGTTAGTACGTTAGTCCCAAAAATGATATAAATGTGTAAAATAAAGCCCATAAACATCCAAAAGGGGTAATATAATAGCATGGAACAATCAAAAATTATAGATACATTGGAGACGTATCAAGCATCCCCAAGCTTAATTCCTGCTCGTCCTCGAGTAGGTAAATGATAAAAAAGAGAATTTTTGATGTGGAATGCTACCTAGCATAATTCTTAATGTAATTTTCTTTATTGTGGCATGAATGTTCAGATCCAAATGATTCAAAATAAAAGTTCATATTGACAAAAGAAATAGTAACACTTCAAGCATACTAATCAAGGTAATCATGTCTTCCCAAAATAAAATGGCAAAAGAAAGTTCATCCCTACAAAATCATATAGTTAGGCTATGCTTCATTTTCGTCACACAAAGATGTTCCCAACTTCTATACCCCCGATGACAAGCCAAGCAATTGTTTCATACTTAAATAATCTCAAACTTTTTCAACCTTCACGCAATACATGAGCGTGAGCCATGGATATAGCACTATGGGTGGAATAGAATATGATGATGGGGATTGTGTGGAGAAGAAAAAAAAGGAGAAAGTCTCATATTGACGACGATAATCAATGGGCTATGGAGATGCCCATCAATTGATGTCAACATGAGGACTAGGGACTGCCATGCAACGGATGCACTAGAGCTATGAATGAATGCTCAACAAAAGAAAACTAGTGGGTGTGTATCCAACTTGCATGCTCACGAAGACCTAGGGCATTTGAGGAGGCCCATCGTAGGAATATACAAGCCAAGTTCTATAATGAAAAATTCCCACTAGTATGAAAAAGACAACTTATGAGACTCACTATATGAAAAACAAGGTGCTACTTTGAAGCACAATATATGAGACTCACGACATGAATAACAAGGTGCTACTTTTAAGCACAAGTGTGGAAAAAGAGATAGTAACATTGCCCTTTTTATTTATTTTATTTTTTTTATTTTCTTTTGGGCCTTTCTTTTTGTTTGCCTTTTTTTTCTTTTTGGGCAATGCTCTAATAATGATGATCATCACACGTTCATTGATTACAACATATGAATTACAACTCGAAACTAGAACAAGATATGACTCTATATGAATGCCTCCGGCGGTGTACCGGGATGGTGCAATGAATCAAGAGTGACATGTATGAAAAATAATGCATGGTGGCTTTGCCACAAATACAATGCCAACTACATGATCATGCGATGGCAATATGACAAAAGTAAAGTATGTCATGATGATGATGAACGGAACGGTGGAAAGTTGCATGGCAATATATCTCGGAATGGCTATGGAAATGCCATAATAGGTAGGTATGGTGGCTGTTTTGAGGAAGATATAAGGAGGTTTATGTGTGATAGAGCGTATCGTATCACGAGGTTTGGATGCACCGGCGAAGTTTGCACCAACTCTCAAGGTGAGAAAGGGCAATGCACGGTACCGAAGAGGCTAGCAATGGCGGAAAGGTAAAAGTGCGTATAATCCATGGACTCAACATTAGTCAAAAGAACTCATGTACTTATTGCAAAAATTTAGAAGTCATCAAAAATCAAGTACTACGCGCATGCTCATAGGGGGATAGATTGGTAGGAAAAGACCATCGCTCATCCTCGACTGCCACTCATAAGGATGCACAAGCCAGGTACACTTCATGTTTCAAATTTGTTACACAACTTTAACCATACGTGCATGCTACGGGACTTGCTAACTTCAACACAAGCATTCTTTAAATTCATAATCACCAAACTAGCATGACTTTAATATCACTACCTCCATATCTCAAAACAATTATCAAGTATCAAATTGATCATAGCATCCAATTCACTTCCTATGATAGTTTTTATTATACCCAACTTGGATGACTACCATTCTTGGACCAATTTTATAACCATAGAAAATACCATGCTGTTCTAAAAGACTCTCAAAATGATATAAGTGAAGCATGAGAGACTAGCAATTTCTACAAAAATAAGTCACCGCCGTGCTCTAAAAGATATAAGTGGAGCACTAGAGCAAAAACTATCAAGCTCAAAAGATATAAGTGGAGCACATAGAGTATTCTAGCAAATTCTAATCAAATAGGCTTCTCCCAAAAGGTGTGTACAGCAAGGATGATTGTGGTAAACTAAAAAGCAAAGACTAATATAATACACGACGCTCCAAGCAAAACACATATCATGTGGTGAATAAAAATATAGCTCCAAGTAAAGTTACCAATGAACGAAGATGAAAGAGGGGATGCCTTCCCGGGGCATCCCCAAGCTTAGGATTTTGGCTATACTTGAATATATTGGGGTGCCATGGGCATCCCCAAGCTTAGGCTCTTGCCACTCCTTATTCCATAGTCCATAAAAGCTTTACCCAAAACTTCAAAACTTCACAACACAAAACTCAACAGGAAATCTTATAAGCTCCGTTAGTGAAAGAAAAGAAAACCACCACATAAGATACTGTAATGAACTCATTCTTTATTTATTTTGGTGTTAAACCTACTGTAATCCAACTTCTCTATGGTTTATAAATTATTTTACTAGCCATAGATGCATTGAAATAAGCAAACAACACACGAAAAACAGAATCTGTCAAAAATAGAACAGTCTGTAGAAATCTGTAACTAAGCAAACTTCTGGAACTCTAACAATACTACCAAAATAGGAAGTCCTGTACAATTTGTCTATTGATCATCAGCAAAAATAATCAACACAAAAGCACGTTTCTGTGATTTAACAAAACTAAATTCGTGCGTGCAAAGTTTTTCTGTTTTTCAGCCGAATCAAATTAACTATCATCATAGGTTATTGATGTCTACTACACAACTTTCTTCTTGCAGACGTTGTTGGGCCTGCAAGTGCACAGGTTTGTAGGACAGTAGCAAATTTCCCTCAAGTGGATGACCTAAGGTTTATCAATCCGTAGGAGGCGTAGGATGAAGATGGTCTCTCTCAAACAACCCTACAACCAAATAAAAAAGAGTCTCTTGTGTCCCCAACACACCCAATACAATGGTAAATTGTATAGGTGCACTAGTTCGGCGAAGAGATGAAGATACAAGTGCAAAATAGATAGTAGATATAGGTTTTTGTAATCTGAAATAATAAAAACAGCAAGGTAACAAGTGGTAAAAGTGAGCGTAAACGGTATTGCAATGATAGGAAACAAGGCCTAGGGTTCATACTTTCACTAGTGCAAGTTCTCTCAACAATAATAATATAGATAGAACATATGACAAGCCCTCAACATGCAACAAAGAGTCACTCCAAAGCCACTAATAGCGGAGAACAAACATAGAGATTATGGTCGGGTACGAAACCACCACAAAGCTATTCTTTCGGATCGATCTATAAAAGAGTTCGTACTAGAATAACACCTTAAGACACAAATCAACCAAAACCCTAATGTCACCTAGATACTCCATTGTCACCTTAAGTATCCGTGGGCATGATTATATGATATGCATCACACAATCTCAGATTCATCCAACCAACATAAAAGTACTTCAAAGAGTGCCCCAAAGCTACTACCGGAGAGTCAAGAACGTGTGCCAACCCCTATGCATAGGTTCCCAAGTGTCACGAAACCCGCAAGTTGATCACCAAAACATACATCAAGTGGATCAATAGAATAACCATTGTCACCACAGTTATCCCACGCAAGACATACATCAAGTGTTCATAAAAGACTCAATCTGATAAGATACCTTCAAAGGGGAAACTCAATTCATCACAAGAGAGTAGAGGGGGAGAAACATCATCAGATCCAACTACAATAGCAAAGCTCGGGATATGTCAAGATCGTGCCATAGAGGGAACACAAGAGAGAGAACTCGAGAGAGAGAGAGAGAGAGAGAGAGAGAGAGAGAAAGAGATCAAACACATAGCTACTAGTACATACCCTCAGCCCCGAGGGTGAACTACTCCCTCCTCGTCATGGATAGCGTCGGGATGATGAAGATGGCCTCCGGTGATGGGATCCCCCTCCGGCAGGGTGCCGGAACAGGGTCCCGATTGGTTTTTGGTGGCTACATAGGCTTGCGACGGCGGAACTCCCAATCTATTTTCTGTTCTGGAAGTTTTAGGGTACGTAGATATATATGGGTGCAGGGAGAACATTTGTGGAGCTATGGGGGCCCCACAAGGCAGGGGGCGCGCCCCCCACCCTCGTGAGCACCTCCCGTATCTTCTGACGTGGGGTCCAAGTCCATCGGGTGGGTTTTCTTCCAAAAATAACTTCTCCAGTTGATTTCGTTCCGTTTTGACTCCGTCTGATATTCCTTTTCCTCGAAACACTGAAATAGGCATAAAACAGCAAATCTGGGTTGGGCCTCCGATTAATAGGTTAGTCCCAAAAGTAATATAAAAGTGGATAATAAAGCCCAATATTGCCTAAAATAGTAGATAAAGTAGCATGGAGCAATCAAAAATTATAGATACATTGGAGACGTATCAAGCATCCCCAAGCTTAATTCCTGCTCGTCCTCGAGTAGGTAAATGATAAAAAAGAATTTTTTATGCGAAGTGATACTTTGGCATAATTTCAATGTAAAACTTCTTAATAGTGATATGAATATTCAGATCCGAAAGATTCAAGACAAAACTTCATATTGACACAAAAATAATAATACTTCAAGCATACTAATCAAAGCAATCATGTCTTCTCAAAACAACATGGCAAAAGAAAGTTCATCCCTACAAAATCATATAATTAGGCTATGCTTCATTTTCGTCACATAAAGATGTTCCCAACTTCTATACCCCCGATGACAAGCCAAGCAATTGTTTCATACTTAAATAATCTCCAACTTTTTCAACCTTCACGCAATACATGAGCGTGAGCCATGGATATAGCACTATGGGTGGAATAGAATATGTTGGAGGGGATTGTGTGGAGAAGACAAAAAAGGAGAAAGTCTCACGTTGACGAGGCTAATCAACGGGCTATGGAGATGCCCATCAATTGATGTCAACATGAGGAGTAGGGATTGCCATGCAACGGATGCACTAGAGCTATGAATGCTCAACAAAAGAAAACTAGTGGGTGTGCATCCAACTTGCTTGCTCACGAAGACCTAGGGCATTTGAGGAAGCCCATCGTAGGAATATACAAGCCAAGTTCTATAATGAAAATTTTCCACTAGTATATGAAAGTGATAACACATGAGACTCTCTACATGAAAAGCATGGTGCTACTTTGAATCACAATATATGAGACTCACTACATGAAGAGCAAGGTGCTACTTTGAAGCACAAGTGTGGAAAAAGAGATAGTAGCATTGCCCTTTTTATTTTCTTTTTTTTATTATTTTCTTTTTTGGGGGCCTTTTTTGGCCTTTCTTTTTTTTTATTGGGCAATGCTCTAATAATGATGATCATCACACTTCTATTGATTACAACACAAGGATTGCAACTCGAAACTTAGAACAAGATATGACTCTATATGAATGCCTCCGGTGGTGTACCGGGATGGTGCAATGAATCAAGAGTGACATGTACGAAAAATAATGCATGGTTGCTTTGCCACAAATACGATGTCAACTACAAGATCATGCAATGGCAATATGACAAAAGTAATGCATGTCATGATGATGATGATGGAAGTTGCATGGAAATATATCTCGGAACGGCTATGAAAATGCCATAATAGGTAGGTATGGTGGCTGTTTTGAGGAAGATATAAGGAAGTTTATGTGTGATAGAGCGTATCGTATCACGGGGTTTGGATGCACCGGCGAAGTTTGCACCAACTCTCAAGGTGAGAAAGGGCAATGCACGGCACCGAAGAGGCTAGCAATGGCGGATAGGTGAGAGTGCGTATAATCCATGGACTCAACATTAATCAAAAGAACTCATATACTTATTGCAAAAATTTAGAAGTCATCAAAAATTCAAGTACTATGTGCATGCTCCTAGGGGGATAGATTGGTAGGAAAAGACCATCGCTCGTCCCCGACTGCCACTCATAAGGATGCACAAGCCAGGTACACTTCATGTTTCAAATTTGTTACATAACTTTAACCATACGTGCATGCTACGGGATTTGCAAACTTCAACACAAGTATTTCTCAAATTCATGATCCCCCAACTAGCACGACTTTGATATTATCACCTCCATATCTCAAAACAATTATCAAGCATCAAACTTATCTTAGTATTCAATTCACTCAAAAGAAAGGTTCACATATCTTGAATACCAAGTATATTGACATTAAGCAAATTACCATGCTATTGAAGACTCTCAAAATAATCTAAGTGAAGAATGAGAGATCAAAAGTTTCTTCAAAACAAAACTACGACCAAGCTCTAAAAGATATAAGTGAAGCACTAGAGCAAAAATTATTACGCTCAAAAGATATAAGTGAAGCACATAGAGTATTCTAGCAAATTCCAATTAATGTATGGCTCTCTCTAAATAAAGAATTTCAGATCTTGATACTTCATTCAAACAGAAAGCAAAGCTAAAGAAAACTACCATGCAAGGATAGCACAACTCATGTGAAGAAGCAAAAACTTAGGCTCAACCGATACTAATCGATAGTTGTTGAAGAAGAAAGGTGGGATGCCTACCGGGGCATCCCCAAGCTTAGATTCTTGAGACTTCTTGAAATATTATCTTGGGGTGACTTGGGCATCCCCAAGCTTGAGATTTTGTGTCTCCTTAATTCCTCGCATATCATGGTTTCTCTTCTTTTATCAAAAGCTTCATTCACAACAAACTCAACAAGAACTCATGAGATAGGTTAGTATAAACCAATGCAAAACCTTATCATTCTCTACTGTAACAAATCACTAAAATTATTATTCAACATTTAATACTAAATGCCTCTGCATATTTAATACTCCTATCATCAAATCGAATCATTAAACAAGCAAACATATGCAGACAATGCAACCATAACAGCAATCTGCCAAAACAGTACAGTCTGTAAAGAATGCAAGAGTATCAATACTTCCCTAACTCCAAAAATTATGAACTAAAATTCCCACTGTAATAAATTTATCATAGCTCAACATTCAAAAATATTCAATGTTAGACCATGCTCTGACTTTTCTAGGGAATTTTTGCAACTGCGGTAAACTTTATGTTTTCAAACAGCAACATGCAAACTAGCAAAATAAGCATGGCAAAGGCTATCCTTGACCTTTTTATTGAAAATAAAGAGGCAAAACATTATTCTAACTAACAGCAAGCAAAAACTAACAAAATAAAATGACACTCCAAGCAAAACACATATCATGTGGTGAATAAAAATATAGCTCCAAGTAAAGTTACCGATGAACGAAGACGAAAGAGGGGATGCCTTCCGGGGCATCCCCAAGCTTAGGCTCTTGGTTATCCTTGAATATCTTGGCGTGCCATGAGAATCCCCAAGCTTAGGCTCTTGCCATTCCTTATTCCATAGTCCATCGAATCTTTACTCAAAACTTGAAAACTTCAACCACACAAAACTCAAAACAAAACTCGTAAGCTCCGTTAGTATAAGAAAATAAAACTACCACTTAGGTACTGTAATGAACTCATTCTAAATTCATGTTGGTGTAATATCTACTGTACTAAAACTTATCTATGGTTCATACCCTCCGATACTACTCATAGATTCATCAAAATAAGCAAACAACACATAGAAAACAGAATCTGTCAAAAACAGAACAGTCTGTAGTAATCTGTATACAACGTATACTTCCGAAACCCCAAAAATTATGAAATAAATTTCTGGACCTGAGGAATTTGTCTATTAATCATCTGCAAAAAGAATCAACCTAAAATCATTCTCCAGTAAACAATGGCAGCTAATCTCGTGAGCGCTAAAGTTTCTGTTTTTCACAGCAAAATCACATAAACTTCACCCAAGTCTTCCCAAAGGTTCTACTTGGCACTTTATTGAAACAAAAGCTATAAAACATGATTACTACAGTAGCATAATCATGTGGACACACAAAAACAGTAAGTATAAATATTGGGTTGTCTCCCAACAAGCGCTTTTCTTTAATGCCTTTTAGCTAGGCATGATGATGGCAATGATGCTCACAAAAAAAGATAAGAATTGAAACATAACGGGAGCATCATGAAGCATATGACTAGCACATTTAAGTCTAACCCACTTCCTATGCATAGGGATTTTGTGAGCAAACAACTTATGGGAACAATAATCAACTTGCATAGGAAGGTAAAACAAGCATAACTTCAAGATTTTAAGCACATAGAGAGGAAACTTGACATTATTGCAATTCCTACAAGCATATATTCCTCCCTCATAATAATTTTCAGTAGCATCATGAATGAATTCAACAATATAACCAGCACCTAAAGCATTCTTTTCATGATCTACAAGCATAGAAAATTTACTACTCTCCACATAAGCAAACTTCTTCTTTATAGCATACGTATCATCACAATAATCATCATAAATAGGAGGCATGCTTTCATCATAGTAAATTTGCTCATCAAAGCTTGGGGGACAAAATATATAATATTCATCAAACATAGCTTCCCCAAGCTTGTGGTATCATTAGCATCATGGATATTCAAGGAATTCATACTAACAACATTGCAATCATGCTCATCATATAAAAACATTCTATAGATTTCTTCTTCTAGCACTTGAGCACAATTTTCTTTTCCATCATACTCACGAAAGATATTAAAAAGGTGAAGCGTATGAGACAAACTCAACTCCATTTTTTTGTAGTTTTCTTATATAAACTAGACTAGTGCTAAAACAAGAAACAAAAAGATTCGATTGCAAGATCTAAAGATATACCTCCAAGTGCTAACCTCCTCGGCAACGGCGCCAGAAAAGAGCTTGATGTCTACTACACAACCTTCTTCTTGTAGAAGTTGTTGGGCCTGCAAGTGCACAGGTTTGTAGGACAGTAGCAAATTTCCATCAAGTGGATGACCTAAGGTTTATCAATCCGTAGGAAGCGTAGGATGAAGATGGTCTCTCTCAAACAACCCTGCAACCAAATAACAAAGAGTCTCTTGTGTCCCCAACACACCCAATACAATGGTAAATTGTATAGGTGCACTAGTTCGGCGAAGAGATGAAGATACAAGTGCAAAATAGATAGTAGATATAGGTTTTTGTAATCTGAAATAATAAAAACAGCAAGGTAACAAGTGGTAAAAGTGAGTGTAAACGGTATTGCAATGATAGGAAACAAGGCCTAGGGTTCATACTTTCACTAGTGCAAGTTCTCTCAACAATAATAACATAGATAGAACATATGACAAGCCCTCAACATGAAACAAAGAGTCACTCCAAAGCCACTAATAGCGGAGAACAAACGTAGAGATTATGGTCGGGTACGAAACCACCACAAAGCTATTCTTTCGGATCGATCTATAAAAGAGTTCGTACTAGAATAACACCTTAAGCCACAAATCAACCAAAACCCTAATGTCACCTAGATACTCCATTGTCACCTCAAGTATCCGTGGGCGTGATTATATGATATGCATCGCACAATCTCAGATTCATCCAACCAACATAAAAGTACTTCAAAGAGTGCCCCAAAGCTACTACCGGAGAGTCAAGAACGTGTGCCAACCCCTATGCATAGGTTCCCAAGTGTCACGAAACCTGCAATTTGATCACCAAAACATACATCAAGTGGATCAATAGAATAACCCATTGTCACCATAGTTATCCCACGCAAGACATACATCAAGTGTTCATAAAAGACTCAATCCGATAAGATAACTTCAAAGGGGAAACTCAATTCATCACAAGAGAGTAGAGGGGGAGAAACATCATAAGATCCAACTACAATAGCAAAGCTCGGGATACATCAAGATCGTGCCATAGATGGAACACGAGAGAGAACACGAGAGAGAGAGAGAGAGAGAGAGAGAGAGAGAGAGATCAAACACATAGCTACTGGTACATACCCTCAGCCCTGAGGGTGAACTACTCCCTCCTCGTCATGGATAGCGCCGGGATGATGAAGATGGACTCCGGTGATGGGATCCCCCTCCGGCAGGGTGCCGGAACAGGGTCCCGATTGGTTTTTGGTGGCTACAGAGGCTTGCGGCAGCGGAACTCCCGATCTATTTTCTGTTCTGGAAGTTTTAGTGTACGTAGATATATATGGGTGCAGGGAGAACGTCGGTGGAGCTACGGGGGCCCCACGAGGCAGGGGGCGTGCCCAGGGGGGAGGGCGCGCCCCCCACCCTCGTGAGAACCTCCCGTATCTTCTGACGTGGGGTCCAAGTCCATCAGGTGAGTTTTCTTCCAAAAATAACTTCTCCAATTGATTTCATTCTGTTTTGACTCCGTCTGATATTCCTTTTCCTCGAAACACTGAAAATAGGCATAAAACAGCAAATCTGGGCTGGGCCTCCGGTTAATAGGTTAGTCCCAAAAGTAATATAGAAGTGGATAATAAAGCCCAATATTGCCTAAAACAGTAGATAAAGTAGCATGGAGCAATCAAAAATTATAGATACATTGGAGACGTATCAGTTATCCTATAGGTTCTACTCGGCACAAACACTAATTAAAAGACAAAAACACATCTAAACAGAAGGTAGATGCAAGATTTATTACTAAACAGGAACAAAAACAAAAAACACAAAGAAAATTGGGTTGCCTCCCAACTAGCGCTATCGTTTAACGCCCCTAGCTAGGCATAAAAGCGAAGATAGATCTAACAAGTGCCATCTTTGGCACTAAATTCATAAGTAGCCCGCATGATAGATTCATAAGGTAATTTGACTTTCTTTCTTGGAAAGTGCTCCATGCCTTTCTTTAATGGAAAATGGAATCTAATATTCCCTTCCTTCATATCAATAATCGCGCCAATCGTTCTAAGGAAAGGTCTACCAAGAATAATAGGGCAAGAAAGATTGCAATCTATATCAAGAACGATAAAATCCACGGGCACCAAATTTCTATTTGCAACAATGAGAACATCACTGATCCTTCCCATTGGCTTTTTAATGGTGGAATCCGCAAGGTGCAAATTTAAAGAGCAATCATAAAGATCATGGAAACCTAGAATATCACATAAAGTTTTCAGAATCGTGGAAACACTAGCACCCAAATCACACAAAGCAAAACACTCATGATCTTTAATTCTAATCTTTATAGTAGGTTCCCACTCATCATTAAGTTTTCTAGGTATAGAAACTTCCAAATTAAGTTTTCCATCATAATATTGCATCAAGGCATCAACGATATGTTTAGTAAAAGCTTTATTTTGACTATAAGCATGAGGAGAATTAACAACGGATTGCAACAAGGAAATACAACCTTCTAAAGAACAATTATCATAATGAAATTCCTTGAAATCCGAGATGGTGGGTTCAATGCTATTTAAAGTTGTGACCTCTCCAATCCCACTTTTACCAAATTTACCATCAAGATCTAAAAACTCCGAATTCTTGGGACGCCTTCTAGGTAAAGTTAACACATCAAGATTCATATTGCAAAACAAAGATCTAATAGGAGACGCATCAATAACTTTAAGATCCTCATCATTATTTTCATCTAACTCTTCTCGTTTGGCGGCCATCTTATTGACTAAGGTGGCTTGCTTATCAGAAATTTTGGCTATAGCATTTTCAAGCCGGGCAATTTGAGAGTTCACACCATAAAATTCTTTATTCATATCATCAAGCTCTTTGTTCATAAACCCCAAAAAACCTTTTTGTTCCTTAAGCTCTTTTCTGAAGAAATTATTATGCTCAAATTGCAAATTCATAAAGCTTCTAATATTTGATTCAATCTCTTCCAACCTTCTCAGAAGGTGGTCGGAACCCTTAGGCAAAGCCATAAGGACAAACAAGCACACAAGCAAGCAGAAAAAAAGGCAAGCGAATGAGAGAGGAGGAGATTGGGAAAGAGAGGGCGAATAAAACAGCAAGGGTGAAGTGGGGGAGAGGAAAACGAGAGGCAAATGGCAAATAATGTAAATGTGAGGGAGATGAGTTTGTGATAGGTACTTGGTATGTCTTGACTTGAGCGAAGACCTCCCCGGCAACGGTGCCAGAAATCCTTCTTGCTACGTCTTGAGCTTGCGTTGGTTTTCCTTGAAGAGGAAAGGGTGATGTAGCAATAGTAGCGTAAGTATTTCCCTCAGTTTTTGAGAACCAAGGTATCAATCCAGTAGGAGGCTCCTCAAAAGTCACACGCACCTACACAAACAAACAAAGAACTCGCAACCAACGCAATAAAGGGGTTGTCAATCCCTTCACGGCCACTTGCGAAAGTGAGATCTAATAGAGATAGTATGATAAGATAAATATATTTTTGGTATTTTATAATATAGATGCAAAAAGTAAAGATGCAAATAAAAGTAGATTGGAAGCAAATATGATAAGAGGTAGACCCGGGGGCCATAGGTTTCACTAGAGGCTTCTTTCAGGATAGCATAAGTACTACTGTGGGTGAACAAATTACTGTCGAGCAATTGATAGAAAAGCGAATAATTATGAGATTATCTAGGCATGATCATGTATATAGGCATCATATCCACAACAGGTAGACCGACTCCTGCCTGCATCTACTACTATTACTCCACACATCGACCGACTCCTGCCTGCATCTAGAGTATTAAGTTCATAAGAACAGAGTAACGCCTTAAGCAAGATGACACGATGTAGAGGGATAAACTCATGCAATATGATATAAACCCCATCTTGTTATCCTCGATGGCAATAATACAATACGTGTCTTGCTGCCCCTGCTGTCACTGGGAAAGGACACTGCAAGATTGAACCCAAAGCTAAGCACTTCTCCCATGGCAAGAAAGATCAATCTAGTAGGCCAAACCAAACTGATAATTCGAAGAGACTTGCAAAGATAACTCAATCATACATAAAAGAATTCAGTGAAGATTCAAATATTATTCATAGATAAACTTGATCATAAACCCACAATTCATCGGATCTCGACAAACACACCGCAAAAAGAGTTTACATCGAATAGATCTCCACAAGAGAGGGGGAGAACATTGTATTGAGATCCAAAAAGAGAGAAGAAGTCATCTAGCTAATAACTATAGACCCGTAGGTCTGTGGTAAACTACTCACAACTCATCGGAGGGGCTATGGTGTTGATGTAGAAGCCCTCCATGGTCGATTCCCCCTTCGGCGAAGCGCCGGCGAAGGCTCCAAGATGGGATCTCGCGGATACATAAGGTTACGGCGGTGGAAATTGTGTTTCGGTGGCTCCCTGGATGTTTTCGGGGTACGTGGGCTTATATAGGAGGAAGAAGTACGTCGGTGGCCGCCCGAGAGGCCCACGAGACAGGGGGCGCGCCCTATAGGGGGAGCACCATCCTATCTCGTGGAGGCCTCGGCTGCTTCTTGACTTGCACTCCAAGTCCTCTGGATCATGTTCGTTCCAAAAATCACGCCCCCGGATGTTTCATTCCATTTGGACTCCGTTTGTTATTCCTTGTTTTCGAAATACTGAAATAGGCAAAAAAAATAGCAATACGGGCTGGGCCTCCGGTTAGTAGGTTAGTCCCAAAATGATATAAATGTGTAAAATAAAGCCCATAAACATCCAAAAGGGGTAATATAATAGCATGGAACAATCAAAAATTATAGATACATTGGAGACGTATCTGGCACCTCTGCAAATCCCTGCTTCTCTCTACGAAGGGCATATATATTTACTTTTATTGTTGAGTCATCATCTTCTTATTAAAGCAGTAGCTAGAGAGCACTATTGTCATTTGATGCATTGTTTTTAGTTGATGTTGAGTATGAGTGTGACTGGATCTCTTTTTCCATGAATTACAATGTCTAGTCAGTGCTTGAACTTCATATGTGCTCTACATTTATGTTTTGTGGTCTCATAAAGGGCTAGCAAGATACCATTATGTCATATTATATCATGACTGTTTTGAAAAAAGTGTTCATCCAAGATATCTTATTATTGCTCGCTAGTTGATTATGCCATTGATATGAGTAAACATGAGACCTAAATGTTATTGTGAATATGGTTAGTTCATAATCTTTGTTGGAAACCTGAACATCAGTTAGACATAGTTGCAACAACAAGATCAAACAGAGTTTGTAAAAGTTTTTCTTTGCCACTTTCAGTTTGTCAACTAAATCGCTTGAGGACAAGCAATGGGATAAGCATGGGGAAGTTGATACGTCCCATCATATCTAATTTTCCAAACTCTTTTGCCCTTGTTTTGGACTATAATTTGCATGGTTTGAATGAAACTAATCCGGATTGACACTATTTTCAGCATAATTGCCTTGGTGTTATTTTTGTGCAGAAATCAAAGTTCTCGGATTGACCTGAAAATTTATGGAAATTTTTTGTGGAATAAATAAAAAATACTAGTGGAAAAAGATACCCGAGGGGGCCACCCAGAGGCCACAAGCCCTGCAGGCACGCCTACCCCCCCCCCCCCAGGGTGCGCCTCCCAGGCTTGTGGGGCCCTTGGACCTCCTACAATACTAACTCCAACTCCATATATTCCTATTTGCGGAGAAGAAAATCAAGGAGAAGGATTCAGCATGTTTCACGATACGGAGCCGCCGCCACCTCCTGTTCTTCCTTGGGAGGGCTGATCTGAAGTCTGTTTGGGCTCCAGAGGATGGAATCTGTCGCCATCATCATCAACCTTCCTGCATCACCAATTTCATGATGCTCACCACTCGGAGTGAGTAATTCCATCGTAGGCTTGCTGGGCGGTGATGGGTTGGATGAGATTTATCATGTAATCGAGTTAGTTTTGTTATGGTTTGATTCCTAGTATCCACTATGTCCTAATATTGACGTTGCTATGACTTTGTTATGCTTAATGCTTGTCACTAGGGCCCGAGTGCCATGAATTCAGATATAAACCTATTATGTTATCATGAATATATATGTGTTCTTGATACGATCTTGCAAGTTGTAGACACCTATTATGTGTTATGATCCGCATACCCCGAGGTGACAATAATTGGGATTCTCTCTGGTAAATACCGTAGTTTCAGCAGTTCATGTATTCACTAAGTGCTAATAATTTATTCCGGTTCTCTATTAAAAGTGATATCCCTTAGTTTCCTTATGGACCCTGCTGCCATGGGAGGGTAGGACAAAAGATGTCATGCAAGTTCTTTTCCATAAGCATGTATGACTATATATGGAATACATGCCTACATTATATTGATGAATTCGAGCTAGTTCTGTGTCGCCCTAGGTTATGACTGCTACATGATGAATATTATCCAACACAATTATCCATCGCTGATCCAATGCCTACGAGCTTTTCACATATTGATCTTTGCTAAGTTACTTTTTCTATGCTACTGTTACAATCACTACAAAACTGCTACTGTTACTATTGCCACTGTTGCCGTTACTTCCACATTATAAATAATTTGCTTCAGATATTAAGTCTTACAGGTGTGGTTGAATTGACAACTCAACTGCTAATACTCGCGAATATTCTTTCGCTCCCCTTGTGTCGAATCAATAAGATTGGGTTGAATACTCTACCCTCGAAAACTGTTGCGATCCCCTATACTTGTTGGTTGTCAGCGGCCCAGAGGAAGAACTTCCATGTCTTGGAAGAAAGTGTGACCCTATGTCCACCAGGACAGTTGAGGCACCATCATAGAGCTTGTCAAGGTGTCTCCACCAGCAACTACATAAGAGGCCGGCGACATAGGTTGAGTGGGCAGTTGCAGCTCTTCTATTAGTTTGGCATCCACAAATGAACAATTCGCCCCTAAATCAATCAGAATGAGAATGTTGCACTTGCTGATCATGCCATGCAAGCGCATCGTCCGGCATTTGACTGGTGGTGCCGGTGAGCGGGCATTGGCGAGCAACATAACCTCTTCTTCTGAGCTGGAATCTGACATATGCTAAGGATCAGGGGGGTCGTCCAACTGCAGAACCTCCAGTAACTCCTCCATGATATATAAAGGTACTTTGTCCGGGTATTTGTGGCCTCTTGCCCATGGCTCGCCGCATTTGAAGCATAAGCTCTTGACCTTGCGATATGCACATAGGGCCTCTAGTTTCTCTACTAATTTCCTGGTATCATCTGTCGTTACTGGTTGCTTGCCCTTCTCTATATTGGATTGTTTGGTCCCTGAACGCTAGTTGTATTTTGAGTTCCCACCAGACTTATTGGTCTCCAGTTCCGCTTCCTACAACAAGGCCAAACAGCTATCAGTATCGACGTCCTTCGGTTGGTGCACAATAACAGATGTACAAATTTTAGAACGTTCACCTGCTACATATCTTTCAAAAATAAAACTTCACTAGTGTGAGGATTGATACATCTCCAATGTATCTATAATTTTTGATTGTTTCATGCTATTATATTATCTGTTTTGGATGTTTCATATGCATTAATATACTATTTTATATCATTTTTTGGGACTAACCTATTAAGCTAATGCCCAGTGCTAGTTGTTGTTTTTTCCTTGTTTTTGGCTTTTTCGGAAAGGAATATCAAACGGAGTCCAAACGGAATAAAACTTTCATGGTGATTTTTCTTGGACAAGAAGACACCTAAGTGACTTGGAAAGAGGGCCCGAAGAATCCCGAGGAGACCACAAGCCCTCAGGGCATCCCCCCTGGCTTGTGGGCCCCTCGTGAGTCCCCCAACCCTAATCTTTGCACTATAAATTCCAAAATATTCCCCAAACATCGGAAGCGTCCACAAAAATACTTTTCCACTGCCTCAAGCCTCTGACCTCGTGAGATCTCATCTTGGGGTCTTTTTCAATGATCTGCCGGAGGGGGATTCGATCATGGAGGGCCTCTACATCAACCTTGTTGTCCTACCGATGATGTTTGAGTAGTTTACCACAGACCTACGGGTCCATAGCTAGTAGCTAGATGGCTTCTTCTCTCTCTCTCTCTCTGATATTCAATACCATGTTCTCCTTGATGTTCTTGGAGTTCTATCCGATGTAATCTTCTTTTGCGGTGTGTTTATTGAGTTCCGATGAATTGTGGATTTATAATCAGATTATCTATGAATATTATCTGAGTCTCCTCTGAATTCTTATATGCATGATTTGATAGCTTTGTATTTCTCTTCAATTTATTAATTTGGTTTGGCTAACTAGATTGATCTATCTTGCAATGGGAGAGGTGCTTTGTGATGAGTTCAATCTTGCGGTGTCCTCTCCCAGTGATAGAAGGGGCAGCGAGGCATGTATTGTATTATTGCCATTAAGAGTAAAAAGATTGGGTTTATATCATATTGCTTGAGTTTATCCCTCTACATCATGTCATATTGCTTAAAGTGTTACTCTGTTCTCTTGAACTTAATACTCTACATGCATGCAAGAGTCGGTCGATGTGTGGCATGATAGTACTATAGTAGTATATGAAGAATTGTTTTAGTCTACTTGTCATAGACATCATGCCTATATTCATGATCATTGCCTTAGATATCGTCATAACTATGCGCTTTTCTATCAATTGCTCAATAGTAATTTGTTTACCCACCGTATGCTTTATTCAAGAGAGAAGCCTCTAGTGAAACCTATTCTCCATTATATATTTTTAGATATCTAAAACTAGAAACCCAAAAATACCTCGATGAGTTTTATTTACTTTTGTTTCTTTTATATCTATCTCTATCAGATCCCGTCCTTGAAAGTGACCGTGAAGGGATTGACAACCCCTTTATCGTGTTGGGTGCAAGTGATTGATTGTTTGTGCAGGTGCATATACTGGAAACTTGCTTGTACCTCCTACTGGATTGATACCTTGGTTCCCAACTGAGGGAAATACTTATCTCTACTTTGCTGCATCACCCTTTCCTCTTCAAGGGAAAAACGAATGCAAGCTCAAGAAGTAGCAGGGTGGCGTCATTGCCAGGGAAATTCTACACCAAGCCTACCAAGTACCTATCATAAACTCTCATCTCTTGCATTACATTATTTGCCATTTGCCTCTCATTTTCCTCTCCCCCACTTCTAAAATGTTTTCAAAAAAACACAAAAATATTTGCCTTTTTATTCACCCTCTTTCCTTTCGTCTTCCGGTATGACTTTTTGCTCGTTTGCTATCTTTGCTTGTGTTGCCATGTGCCTTCTATTTGCTTGCATCTTTGCTTGCTTAAAATCTATTGATATGGATCCACTTAAAATTTTCTACTTGGATCATCTTCGATCCATATGTGCTCGTGCTAAAACCCCAAACTAGTTTAGTTGAGGGAAAATCATTAGATGAGCATGCTCATTTTGTGCGTCATCGTTTTTCTGAAAAAGAGGGACTCTTATGGAATCAAATAATTGTTTGCTATGCTATGCTTTGAATCTATGTGAAATTTACGATTTTACTTGTTGCTCAGAGAACCCTAAAAACACCTTCCCTACCTATGTGAGATTAATGATAATGAAATCCTATCTTCTTATGACAAAGGTGTCTATAGTTACTATGAGTCTATGATATCGAATAAATTGAAGAATTTGTTGCTTCTAAGGGTGCGTATGAAGTTGCTTCTTTGATTGAAAAATATGATATTACTCTCTACAAACCTGAAAATTTTGGCATACTTAAATATTGCTATGAAAACTATGCTCATAATGCCTATGTTAAAGAATTTATTGAGAGAATGTCCGCTGCTTTGGAAGAAAATAATGATATGCATGAATCTATAGATAATTATGATTCTATTGATTTGATTGAAATATCCTTTGATGAACATGATGCTTGCTATTCTTATGGCCATGATGCCAATATTAATTATGCTTATGGAGATGAACTTGCTACAGTTCCTTATGTTAAACATGAAATTATTGTTATTGCACCCACACTTGATAGCCCCTTGAATGAAAAGCATGATTGCAATGATGTTATTATAAATTCTAGTAATGTCAATTGTGCTAATAATATGCAAAACCCTAAGCTTGGGGATGCTAATTTTGCTATGTCCACTACTTGTTGCAATGATCATGACTGGGTGATTCTTCTTATGATCTTGAAAATTTATTTAAGCCCCATGATGAATATGAGATTGATAATAGTGTTTGCAATAATATTGAAAGTGGGCTTGGAGAGGTCATGACTTTATTTGATGATAATCCCACTATTTTGGAAGAGTGTCAACTTTGCATGCATGTGGATCATGCAGAGAATATGTTAAGTGATAGCTATATTATTGAATTTGAATATGATCCCACATGCAATTATTATGAAAGAGGAAAATGTGGTTGTAGAAACTTCCATGTTATTAAATTACCTCTTGTTATGTTGAGATTGCCATTGTTTGTTTCTTCTTCCTTGCATATGCTAGTTTTTGCTTGCCTTGATAATTTGTTTGATTATAAAATTCCTATGCATAAGAAATATGTTAGACTTAAATGTGTTTGTCACAAATTTTATGATGCTCTCTTTGTGCTTCAATTCTTGTCTTTCATGTGAGCATCACTAAAATTATCAATGCCTAGCTAAAAGGCTTTAAAGAAAAGCACTTGTTGGTAAACAACCCAATATTTTTCCTTCCTGTTTTGCAATAATTATTTCAGCTAGCCTCTGGTTAGAGGTGTTTTTATGTTTTAATTAGTGTTTGAGCCAAGTAAGACCTTTGGGATGGTCTATGGTGATAGTTGGTTTGATCCTGCTAAAAAACAGAAACTTTTGCGCTCGTTGCCAGAATTTTAATAATTCACAGAAGCGTGATCTGGCTCTAAATGTTTTATACACAAGATTATATAAAAATTTCCTAGATTGTCCTAATTTTTCAGAATTTTTGGAGTTACAGAAGTATATGAAGTTTCCTGTTTACTACAGACTGTTCTGTTTTAGATAGATTCTATTTTTATTGTGTTCTTTGCTTATTTTGATGAATCTATGGGTAGTATCGGGGGGTATGAACCATGGAGAAGTTGAATATAGTAGATATAACACCATTATAAATTTAGAATGAGTTCACAACAGCACCTAAGTGGTGATTTGCTTTTCTTGTACTAATGGATCTTACGAGTTTTCTATTGAGTTTTGTGTTGTGAAGTTTTCAAGTTTTGGGTAAAGATTTGACGGACTATGGAGTAAGGTGTGGCAAGAGCCTAAGCTTGGGGATGCCCAACGCACCCCAAGGTAATATTCAAGGAGAACCAAGCATCTAAGCTTGAGGATGCCCCGGATGGCATCCCCTCTTTCATCTTCAATCCATCGGTAAATTTACCTGAGGCTATATTTTTATTCACCACATGATATGTGTTTTGCTTGGAGCATCTTGTATGATATGAGTCTTTGATTTTTAGTTTGCCACAATCATCCTTGTTGTAACACCTTTTGAGAGGGACACACATTAATAGATAATTTATTAGAATCCTCTATGTGCTTCACTTATATCTTTTGAGCTAGGCAGTTTGCTTTGGTGCTTCACTTATATCTTTTTAGAGCACGACGGTGGTTTTATTTTATAGAAATTGATGAACTATCATGCTTCACTTATATTATTTTGAGAGTCTTAAACATCATGATAATTTGCTTAGGTTATGAACTTAGTCCTAATATGATGGGCATCCAAGAGAGATATAATAAAAACTTTCATATAAAGAGCATTGAATATATGAGAAGTTTGATTCCTTGCAATTGTTTTGAGATATAAAGATGGTGATATTCGAGTCATGATAGTGAGTTTTTTGTGGATTGGTAGAAATACTTGTGTTAAATTTTGTGATTCCCGTAGCATGCACGTATGGTGAACCATTATGTGATGAAGTCGGAGCATGATTTATTTTTTGATTGTCATCCTTTGTATGGAGGTCGGGAGCGCACAATGGTTAGCTCCTACCAACCTCTCCCCTAGGAGCATGCGTGTAGTACTTTGTTTTGATGGCTAATAAACTTTTGTAATAAGTATGTGAATTCTTTATAACTAATGTTGAGTCCATGGATTATATGCACTCCCACCATTCCACCATTGCTAGCCTCTCTAGTACCGCGCAACTTTCACCGGTGCATTAGACCCACCATATACCTTCCACAAAACAGCCACCATACCTACCTATTATGGAATTTCTATACCCATTCCGAGATATATTGCCATGCAACTTCCAACATTACGTTTATTCTGACACAGACCATCATTGTCATATTATTCTCATATGCATGAGGCATTCATATAGAGTCATATCTTTGTTCTAGCATTGAGTTGTAATTCTTGAGTTATAAGTAAATAAAAGTGTGATGATCATCATTATTAGAGCATTGTCCCATGTGAGGAAAGGATGATGGAAGCTATGATTCCCTCACAATTTGGGATGATTCTACGGACTTTAAAGAAAATAAAAGAGGCCAAAGAAGCCCAAATAAAAAAAGGTCAAAGAAGCCCAAACAAAAAAGGAAAAAAATAAAAAAATGAGAGAAAAAGAGAGAAGGGACAGTGTTAATATCTTTTTCCACACTTGTGCTTCAAATTAGGGAAACGTTTGACAACAGCGCGCCGGCCGAAGCTTCGGTCGGTTGCACGCGCTCCACTCGATCATGCAGGGATCGAGCGCACACACATCTCCCAGTCCAGGTTCCATGTCGTTCATTTTCCCTCCTTGGCCCACCACGTGCCTTTGGCCCATGACCTTTTTTCTCAGCCTTCATATTTATCTACTTCCCCATGTCGTCTTCAAGATCCATGTTCACCACTGATGGATGAAGCTCCGACAGGCATGGGGAAAGAAGCTGCAACCGCAGCCTCGCGAAGCTTCATCCGTTTTTGTCGATGATGTGACCGTGGCGACCATGGCCATGCCCACACCATCATGGAGCTGCAAGCTCAAGGGCAGTGGGTGCTGCATATCACGACCGTAGTCGGTGTATGCTGGAACCAGCATCACAGCATGCTGGAATCAGCGACATTTTTTGCTACATCCACTAATCGAGTAGCTATAACCCGTTGTTGCAACCATCATCGGATTTTGCTATGACGGGCGAAGAGATTTGCTACATTCATTAATGGCGGATATGCGACCTAGGAGGCCGGGACGGGGGCGACGATGTTTTTGCTACAGTCGAAGCTGTTTTTTGCTACAACCTGTGATTTTTTTGCTACATCCATTTAAATGGAGTTCATTGGCAGTCGTCGTGCGTTCAACCCGTGCAAGCGAGCGTCGACGGGTGGAAAAAAGCTTCAACTGCCATGAGAAAAAGCTTCAACCAGCACGAGAAAAAGCTTCAACTAGGATGCGAGCGGTGTCACTAGGTGCTGCGGTCGGAGGCACGATAGTGCGGCGACGAGTGTGATATGATGGCGGGAGCTAGGTGCTTCAATGACAGATACGTCAGACGTTTTGCTATGACGGCGCGACATCCTGCTGGAACCAGCGACGACGGGGATGCGATGGAGGCCACTAGTGACGAGGGTGGCATCCTGTGGAACCGACGGGATTCAGCCGGCGGTGACGAGGGTGGCGGCGGCCAACGGCGACATGGACGGCCGGCTAGCTGGCTGATGTATTGGGGATCATGGGACGTCTCGGGATGAACAGGCGCCATGTTTATTTTTAGCAGCGAAGCAGTTGGGGGAGAGGAATCGTGTGGCTATTATAGATCGAATCGTATGTGTGCTGATACAAGAGATGAATTAGGGTTTGAGAGGAGATGGTGCTGCTGAAGATGTTGATGGAGATTGACCCCCTCCCGATGAGAGGATTGTTGGTGATGACGTTGGTGATGATTTCCCCCTCCCGGAGGGAAGTGTCCCCGGCAGAACAGCTCCGCCAGAGCCCTAGATTGATTCCGCCAAGGTTCCGCCTCGTGGTGGCGGAGTTTCATCCCGTAAGATTGCCCACGATTTTTTTTCCAGGGGAAAAGTGATGATATAGCAGAAGGTGGACGCCGGAGGCCCACCAGGCGGCCCAGGAGATAGGGGGGCGCGCCCTAGGGGGGGCGCCCCCTGTCGCCTGGACAGGGTGTGGGCCCCCTGGCCTATTTCTTTTGCCCATAAATTCTTATTAATTCCAAAAAGTTGTTTCGTGGAGTCTCGGGTCTTTTGGAGTTGTGCAGAATAGGTTTCCAACGTTTGCTCCTTTTCCAGCCAGAATTCCAGCTGCCGGCATTCCCCCTCTTCATGGTAAACCTTGTAAAATAAGAGAGAATAGCCATAAGTATTGAGATATAATGTGTAATAACAGCCCATAATGCAATAAATTTTGATATAAAAGCATGATGCAAAATGGACGTATCATGCATCTGTTGCATGGCAATCCCTACTCACTTGCGTTGATATCGATTGATGGGCATCTCCATAGCCCATTAATTTGCCTAGTTGATGTGAGACTTTCTCCTTCTTTTTGTTTTCTCCACAACCACCATATTCTATTCCACCTATAGTGTTATATCCATGCTCATGCTCATGTATTGCGTGAAAGTTGAAAAAGTTTGAGAACACTAAAAGTATGAAACAATTGTTTCACTAACATAGGGGTTGTGCATGATGAAATATTTTGTGTGATGAAGATGGAGCATAGCCATACTATATGATTTTGTAGGGATAACTTTCTTTGGCCATGTTATTTTGAGAAGACATGATTGCTTTATTAGTATGTTTAAAGTATTATTGTTTTCATGTCAATATTAAACTATTATCTTGAATCTTATGGATCTGAATATTCTTGCCACAATAAAGAAGATTTCATTGATAAATATGTAGTTAGGTAGCATTCCACATCAAAAATTCTGTTTTCATCATTTACCTACTCGAGAATGAGCAGGAATTAAGCTTGGGGATGCTTGATACGTCTCCAAAATATCTATATTTTTTTATTGTTCCATGCTATTATATTATCTGTTTTGGATGTTTTATATGCATTAATATACTATTTTATATCATTTTTTGGGACTAACCTATTAACCTAGTTGATGTAGGGCGAAACCCTATGGGGCCGATCTTTCACGTTTGGAGAGGATCCCTACGAGGAACACGAACAACGCGCGGAAGGAAATGAGGGAAATCATGAGAGAACACAAGAGAAACACTCAACCGACATGAATATGATCACACATGTGCTAGATCCAAGAAACACAAAGAGATATACGGTCCAAATCCAACAAAGGATGATACAAGTGGCGGTAGTTCATTGTAACGCCCCGGATTCATTGCGCCAGGTGTCTGCCAGTTATTCGCCATCGTTGCCATGTCATTGTGCTTGCGTGTTGCATTTTGCCATGTCATCATGTGCATTTCATTTTGCATACGTGTTCGTCTCAGGCATCCGAGCATTTCCCCGTTATCCGTTTTGCAATCCGGCACTCCTATGTCCTCCGGCCTTCCCTTCTTGTCTCCTTTCGTGTGCGGGTGTTAAACTTTCTCGTAATGGACCGAGATTTGCCAAGCGGCCTTGGTATAGCACCGGTAGACCGCCTGTCAAGTTTCGTGCCATTTGGAGGTTGTTTGGTACTCCAACGGTTAACCGGGTAACCGTAAAAGCCCTCTGTGTGTTGCAGCCCAACACCCCTTCCAAAGTGGCCCAAAACCCAGCAAACTCCCCTCCATGCTCTCGATCATTCGATCACAGTCGTGTGGGCGAAAACCGCACCTCATTTGGACTCTCCTAGCTCCCTCTAACTATAAATATGCCCCTCCCCGTCCAAATTCGCGGATGAATCCCCCGAAACCCTAGCTTCTTCCTCCTCCTGCCGACGGACACGTCCACCAGCCGCCCGGACATGTCCGCCCCGCCACCACGCCCAACCCGAGCCCGCCACCTGTCCGCCGCCGTCGTCCCTGCGGCCGCGGCCCACCGAGCCCATCGTGGGCCCGTGCGAGCCCGACCGCGCCCGCCGCCGCCGCTCGGGTGCCCCGCTGCCTCGTGCCTCCCGCCGGCGACCGCGCGCCCGAGCGCCGCCGTGCCCGCCTCCGCCACCGGCTCCCTCCGGCCCCGCCGCCTCGCCGTTCCATGCCTCGGCCCGCGTGCTCGCCTCGCTGGAGCCCGGCCGCCTCGCGCCTCCTCCTCCGAGCGCCGCCCTCGACCGGCCGGAGCCGAGCTCCACCGCGCCTCCCTCGTCGCCCCTCCGGCTTGCCCCGGCCAGATCCGGCGAGATCCGGTCCGGATCCGCCATCTCCGGCCTCCCCGGCGTCTTCTCGTCGTCTCCGGCGAGTTCTCTGGCCATCCTCATCACCCGCGCCGCCGTTGACTTTTCTGAGTTGGTAAAATTCTGCTAAGTCCCCGAAGTTTTTGACATTATCATGCCATGTTCATCGCATCATATCTCTGCATCCATAGCTCTGTTTCGTGCGTCTCATATGTCAAATTGTTCGTCTCAACGAGTACTTTATTTCATTCCATTGCACCATGTTCATTTGAGCTCATCTTGATGCCTGAATCATCGTTGCAAGAGTGCTTCATGATGTTGTCTGCTGTCTGTTAACAGAACATGCTCATTTGTCATTTTTGCCATGATTGATGTGTGCATCCTATGAGGTTGATGTCTACATGTGTTTTGTACTATGCCATGTCTTCTTTACAGGGGTGTATGCCATGTATTTTTGTGATCAATGTGGTGACTAGCACAAGCATGTAAACTAGGCCTCGTGATGTTGCTGATTTCAGTCCCTGTTCTGCTGTTATTTTTATGCCATGTAAACTTGATGCTACAGAGAGATCCATGCTTATTTTGAGATACTTCAATAAGGATGTTTTGTACATATGGTTATGAGCTATGCATCCATGCCCCTGGTTGCATTTATAGCTTATTGTAGATTGTTCATATCTTGCTCCAAACTTGCTAAATGATGTTGCTGTCAGCCTGTTAATATGAAGTTCAGTTTTTCCATGTGTTTTTCTAGTGATCCATGCACCCTATGAACTTGTTCTTCCCATGCTTTGCTTCATAAACATGTCTTCTTACTGTTGGTTGCCTTGCCATGCCATGTATTGCTCTGTGGTGAGTGGTTCAAGCTCACCAACATGCCTACTTATTGTTGTTCCGGCCATCTTTGAATCTGTCATATAACTTGCCATGTTTACATGGGTGCCATCATATCTTCTGATCCTTTTTGGCTCATGGTCAGTAAAGGACTTTTGTTCTATGCAATTAGTAGATTCATGCCATGCCTTTGTTTGCCATGATAAGTTCCTGTAACATGTTGTTTGATAGCTCTAAACATTGCAACCTGATGTTATTTCTGCTAAAGTCTGAAACTGTTATTATTTGCAATCTTGCCATGGGTGTTTGAGCATGTTCTAGTGATTTCTGGAGTTAGCTCAGTGTTCATGTTTTTTTATGCTTTACCTGTACTTCATGCCCATGCCTTTTGTTATTACGTTGAGATGATGTAGCATGTTGTTTTGATGCTTGCAATATGCCTAGTTGTTTTGGACAGATTGTTGCTGTGACTTGTATAGAGTGTATTTGTTGAACCGTTGCTCCGTTTTGAGTGTGCTCTATATGAAACTTGCTTGATTTTGCATGTAGTTTCGTATTATCATATTGCATCCTTGTTTTGAGGTGTTTGCTTGATGTTTGGGTGCATTTTGCATCAATGCCATGTTTAACTTGTTTTGCTCATATCTTCTAGGCGTAGCTCCAAATTAAATGAACTTTATATGTAACTTGACTAGAATCTCGTGTAGATCATCTTGATGCATCTTAACTTGCTCTTTAACAACTTGAACATAAGGTTTATTCAGATCTGGACCAATTTCGAAATTTGCATATGAGGACTTACCGGAATTGTTATATGTTGTTTCCGAACTCATTTAACTTTGCTTTGATGTGTTGCTCTTGTTTGCATCATCTCTTGCCATGAGTAGCTTCATGTAGCTTTGTCATGCATCATATTTGTTTGTGCATCATGCCTTGTTCATGTGTGGTGTGTTTACCATGTTGTGTGCTTCTTCTCGATAGTTCCCGTTTCGTCGCGTTCGTGAGGATTCGTTCGTCTACGCTTGGTTCGTCTTCGTGGCTTCATATGTTTGTCTTCTTCATGGACTCGTTCTTCTTACTTGCGGGATTTCAGGCAAGATGACCGCTACCCTGGATCTCACTACTATCATTGCTATGCTAGTTGTTTTCGTTCTATCGCTATGCTGCGCTACCTATCACCTGTTCTTCAAGCCTCCCCAAATTGCCATGAACCTCTAACCTTTGACACCCTTCCTAGCAAACCGTTGCTTGGCTATGTTACCACTTTGTTCAGCCCTCTTATAGCATTGCTAGTTGCAGGTGAAGTTGAAGAATGCTCCATGGTGAACAGGATTATGCTGGGATATCACAATATCTCGTATATTATAAATGCATCTATATACTTGGTAAAGGGTGGAAGACTCGGCCTTATGCCTGGTGTTTTGTTCCAGTCTTGCCGCCCTAGTTTCCGTCATACCGGTGTTATGTTCCCGGATTTTGCGTTCCTTACGCGGTTGGGTGATTTATGGGACCCCCTTGATAGTTCGCTTTGAATAAAACTCCTCTAGCAAGGCCCAACCTTGGTTTTACCATTTGCCTCACCTAGCCCTTTTTCCCTTGGGAGTCGCGCTCTCAAGGGTCACCTTTATTTTACCCTCCCCCCGGGCCAGTGCTTCTCCAAGTGCTGGTCCAAACTGAGCGATGTCCGGCGCCCCCTGGGCAACCAGGGTCTATGCCAACCCGACGTCTGGCTCATCCGGTGTGCCCTGAGAACGAGATATGTGCAGCTCCTATCGGGATTTGTCGGCACAGCGGGAGGCTTTGCTGGTCTTGTTTTACCATTGTTGAAACGTCTTGTAAACCGGGATTCCGAGTCTGATCGGGTCTTCCTGGGAGAAGGTATATCCTTCGTTGATCATGAGAGCTTATCATGGGCTAAGTTGGGACACCCCTGCAGGGTATTATCTTTCGAAAGCCGTGCCCGCGGTTATGTGGCAGATGGGAATTTGTTAATGTCCGGTTGTAGATAACTTGACACCAGATCCAAATTTAAAATGCATCAACCGCGTGTGTAGCCGTGATGGTCTCTTTTCGGCGGAGTCCGGGAAGTGAACACGGTTTTTGGGTTATGTTTGACGTAAGTAGGAGTTCAGGATCACCTCTTGATCATTGCTAGCTTCACGACCGTTCCGCTTGTTCTCTTCTCGCCCTTATTTGCGTATGTTAGCCACCATACTTGCTTAGCTGCTGCTGCAACCTCACCACTTTACCCCTTCCTTTCCCATTAAGCTTTGCTAGTCTTGATACCCATGGTAATGGGATTGCTGAGTCCTCGTGGCTCACAGATTACTACAACAACCGTTGCAGGTACAGGTTATCCGATGATCATGACGCGAGAGCGATGTTTACTTGTTTTGGAGTTCTTCTTCTGCTGCTTCTTCAATCAGGGGATAGGTTCCAGGTCGGCAGCCTGGGCTAGCAGGGTGGATGTCGTTTGAGCTTCTGTTTGTGTTTCATCCGTAGTCGGATGTTGTTCTCATGTGAGATGATGTTGTATTCGTGTGGCATTGTATGACTTATGTATGTATCCCTATCTATTTTTTAATGTTGATGTAATGATATCCACCTTGCAAAAGTGTTTCAATATGCGGGTCTATCCTTGGTGGGACCTTCGAGTTCCTTTTGGATAGGGTCGCATATTGGGCGTGACATTCATCTCCGAGTGGAGGTCTTGAATCCACGAGGGATCTTCCCGTAAATGGGTCTTGAATCCAGGTGGATCTTCTCCGAAGAGGCCGCGGTCTCTCACGAGGAGGAGATCTGTATGGATGAGCAAAGCTCTATCTCAAATGAGATAATCCTTTGCTAACCCTAAAACGTAGGTGGAGGGGGGGTATATATAGTCTAAGGGGCAAAGGGGTACATGGGCCTCGGCCCAGATGCGCTACACGCAGGCAGGGAAGGCCGGATGTCCGGGCGTCGGGACGGATGTCCAGGCCTTCGTGAGTGAAAGTGCGTTATGTCGACTAGAGGGGGGGTGAATAGGCGATTTTTATGAATTCTTCACTGAGGAATTTGCCGGTGAGGAAATTCCTTAGCAAAGAACTATTAGCAGCGGAATAAGTACTCAGAAGTAAGCATAACAGAATACAAGCATGGTCATCATGATGAAATGAAGACTAGCATAGAGTACAGAAAGCGTAATCACAGGATAACACAAGATGAAGACAAACAGACTGAAGAAATTGAACTAAGGAAATTGAGAAAGTCTTCAGTCACAGTCTTCAAACACAGATATGAACAAACACTCAACATAGTAATGAGGAAATGAAAGGGTTGAGGAAATGGAACTAGTTAGGTTGGTGAAGACAATGATTTGGTAGACCAGTTCCAACTGTTGTCTCAGTTGTACGTCTGGTTGGAGTGGCTGAGTATTTAAACTCGAGGACACGCAGTCCCGGACACCCAGTCACTGAGCACGCAGCTCAGGACACCCAGTCCTCACCGTATTCTCCTTGAACTAAGATCACACAGATCCCGTCCAATCACTCGTGGTAAGTCTTCAGGCGACTTCCAAACCTTCACAGACTTGGTCACTCGGCGATCCACAATTCCTCTTGGATGCTCTAGACCTTGACGCCTAACCGTCTGGAAGAAGCACAGTCTTCAAAGGTAACAAGCGTCGGATCCACGCAGGATCAATTTCTTCAGTGATGCTCAATCACTTTGGGTTTGTAGGTGTTTGGGTTTGGGGTTTTTCCTCACTTGATGATTTTCGCTCAAAGTCCTCGGAGGATGGGTTGCTCTCAAATGACAAGTGTCAAGTTCTCTCGGAGCAGCCAACCAGCTAGTGGTTGTAGGGGGCGGCTATTTATAGCCTAGGGAGCAGCCCGACATGATAAGACATAAATGCCCTTCAATGATATGACCGTTAGGTGGATAAGATATTTTGGGACAGCTGGCGCGCAGCACAGCAACGGTCAGAAATTTGACTCTCAAATTCCTCAGGGCTATCATGTTCCTCACTTTGTAGGTAATCCGCACTGGCAAATTCCTAACTCCTCAGTCAGACCAAATTCCTCAGCGACCAGAAGAACTTCGTCTCTGTCACTGAAGAAATGACTGAACTGTATGAGATTTCCAAAGGCTTCACTCGAAGGGTTTGGTAGGTGTAGGATTTTGAGTTGAGCATCCCATGGAAATTTTTCCTTAGTATTTCCTCGACCCCCTTTAACAGTACGGTGTTTCCTATGACTCAAGAAAGAGAAAATGAAACTACAAAAACAAAAGTCTTCACGCTTCATGTTCCACAAATGAATACCAAGTCTTCAAGGTCACACCAATTTCTTCACTTTCAAAGTCTTCAGAAAGTCTTCAGAATATCAAAGTCTTCAGTTGAAGAACTTCATTTTTAGGGGTCGACTTTCTCTGTAAATATCAAACTCCTCATAGACTTATAGACCTGTGTACACTCACAAACGCATTAGTCGCTTAACCTATAAGTCTTCAATACACCAAAATCACTAAGGGGCACTAGATGCACTTACAATCTCCCCCTTTTTGGTGATTGATGACAACATAGGTTAAGTTTTCAACGGGGATAAACATATGAAGTGTATACACTGATTTTGAGGAATTTGATTACAAGATATAGAAGAACTCCCCCTGAAGATGTGCATAGTGAGGAATTTGCTTTTGAGGCAATGCACATTTGAAAAGTTGAATCATGGAGATCTCCCCCTATATCTTGTAATTCATACACGCATTTGATATATAATATGAAGAATTTGAAATGCATGATGAAATATGGTGCCTGATGAGATTCAGCATGCGTGCAATGTCATTAACGAGGAATAAGCATGCAGAGCATAATGCAACAAAAGTATCAGTGCACCATCGGGTTTAAGATTACAACTCGATCCAAATAAAAGTTTCAGAAGAACGAAAGTTGTAACTTAAAAAATGCCCTTAATATAGACCCGCTTGAAGACTAACTCAGATTTCTCCCCCTTTGTCATCAAATGACCAAAAGGATTAAAACTGAGGACTAACACCCCTGAAGAATTTCAAGTCGATGGAGGAGCGCCAGTGTTGTCGGGATTGTTTGTTGGAGCAGGGCCTGCCGTAGTGTCGTCCAAATCCTCATACTCATCAGTGTCACGCGATGAAGAATAAGAGCTGGCCACCAAGGAAGGAACTTTAACCTTCTTGAATTTCTTCGGTGGAAGTGCAGACCAGTCAAATTCTTCCTTGAGACCCATAGTCTTCAGTTCTTCAGCGCTATAGACATGAGTGAGGACAGCCCAGGTGCGGTTGAAGGTTTCATGGAGGTAGTAGTGGTTCTTCTTCACTGCATTGTGTGTTGAGGTCATGTTGTGAAGAATTGAACCAGACTGACGCTTGACCCATTTGTGATTGCGATCAACCTTCTGATGAAGACTGAGGAGTAACTCATGGTCAGTCATCACCCTGGGTGCTGTGGCTTGAGGACTTTGCTTGGCTGAGGTATTTGCGGCAGAGTCATGTGTGGCAGAATCGTCATTGGTAGAGTAGGATGCAGCCTTGCGAAATTGACCATCCAATGGACGAATGCCTTCATCGATCACAGCAGCGGCCTTGCCTTTATCATTAGCTGATGAAACTATCCTTTTGAGGACTTCGATGGGAGGCAAGTAGCTACCGTGGTTTAGAGTGTCAGCTTTGTAATTCAGTGAAGATCTTGCCCTGATGAATCTCATAATCCAAGGAGCATAGGGCTTCAGCTCGAATGGTGACATAGCAATATTGGCCAGAGTCCTCATGAAGAAATCATGGAAGTTGATGGGAACGCCATGAATGATGTTGAAAAGCATATTCTTCATGATGCCAACGACTTCTTCATCATTTGAGTCGTGGCCTTTGATAGGACTCATTGTCTTCGTCAGAATTCGATAGACAGTCCAAGGCACATAGAGTAATTCCTTGACGAGGAATTTGGTTCTTGGGGCCTGCCTTGGCTTCAAAGGCTTCATCAGCACTTGCATATAGTGATTTGAAAGTTCTGATTCATTGTAGATACAACGAGCATCATCAGCTGGAGGACTGAGTGGTAGAGCGCGAAGCAATTCAGTTGTTGGTGCCTTGTAGTGAGTATTTTCAGACATCCAGTCTAATACCCATGTGTTCACGTCTTCAGTGTCTCCGGTGATGTGCAAAGTTGCATAGAATTGAAGAATGAGTTCTTCATTCCAGTCACAGATATCAATGCAGAAGTTCAGAAGTCCTGCGTCATGAAGAACACTGAGGACTGGCTCAAAGCCGGGCAGAGACTCCATGTCTACATGAGGAATATGTGCATGATCGAAGACTTTGTCTTTGTTGAAAAGCACTGAGGAATAGAAATTGGCTTGGCTGGCAGTCTAGAAACGCCTCTTCCTTATGCGAGCAGAATCATATGGATTATAATCAATGAAGAATACGTGCTCGGCAAAGAAATCTTCATCCTTGAACTTCTGTTTGCTTGAGAACGGATTCTTTTGCTTTGGCAGAGGGGTGTCAGTGAGTTGCATCACCACCTCAGGAATCGCGAGCTCAGGTTCTTCAGGCTGAGGAATTTCTTGTTCCTCAAGAGGTGCAGTCTGAGGATCAGCAGCAGCAGGTTCATCAGCTCTAGTGACTGGAATTTCTTCATGTACAGAGAGAATGGGTTGAGTTTCTTCAGAGCCCATTTGAACTATTGGTGCAGGGGACTGAGGTATCTGTTGGAGCGGGGTGAAGAGAGGAGTATTGGGATGCTGACTTTCCCAAAAGTCATCATTCATCACAGGTGTGGTGCATCCTATATCCACATCTTCATCTTCAATTTCCTCAACACCAGCCTCTTCAGCTATGAACTGAGGCATAGGTGAGGAAATGACTGGCGTTGAGGGGATTGCGTCCACTTCAATTTCTTTATCAATCTACTCTGACGAAGCAGCAGAATGATGTTCTTCATCAGATCCGATGGGGATCTCATAGTCTTCTCCAAAAGGAACAAGGTCCTTTAATGGCATGGAGGAAATCGGAACAGCATCAATTGGATTTTCAAGTGAGCTGGTCATTGGCTTCATTTTCTTCGCAGCCGAAGAATTTGACACAGCTGATGCCTTCCTTTTCTTCACTGCAGCTAGCTCTGCAGCCTTGGTCTTCTTCACATCAAAGGCAGATGGAAGAATTGGAGTTGGCGTTGGCGCAGGAGGAGCTGAGGAATCTGGTTGATTTTCTTCGGGCGCAACTGATGCAGTTGCCCTGACTTGTTCAGTTTCTTCAGGCGCACCACTAGTGGATGCCCTGGCAATTTCTTCAGCGGCTGGAATGGGATCATCAGCCCTGGAACTAGTATTTTCATCAGCAGCCTGAACTTCATCAGCGGTGCTGGCATGTTCTTCAGTCAGCTAAGCTGAGGCTTCAGCCTGAGGAATTTCATGTTGCGTTGGGGCAGCAACATTGGTGAATTTCTTCGTTAGGTTGACGAATCTGACTTTGGCCCCTTGCCAATCAGCATAATAAGCATCGAAGTTTTTGCTGAGGTCTTGAATTTTAGTCTGGACCTTGAGAAGTTCTTCAGGTGTCATTTTGACAACATTTTTCTTCAGGAACTTCTCCTTTCTGTATTGAGCTTTCTTGATCTCTCTTGCCTTTTCAAACTTCCATTTCTCTTCAGTGATGAAATGGGTCAGCATGTGATTTTGACCAGCGGTCAGATGAAAATCAGGCATGGGGGTGTTTGGATCCTTGTGCCAGAGATCAATATAATCGAGGATTTTCCTCGGATCCAACAGCAGTGGCACAGATGTGCCTTTGGCTCTAGCGGCCTTCACCTGTCTGTCTCTGATGATTTCTGCGAGTTCATCATCAGAGGCTTCATCATCAGATGGCACATGGAATGCGACCTGTTTCTTCTTTGGACTTGGCCGAGGACCTCGTCCAGCTGTTGCTTTGGTCTTCAGCAGAGTCGGGCCAGATGATGAAATTGGTGCAGCTGAGGAACTTGCTGAGACACCAGAGGCAATCGAGAAACCAGCAATCCTTTGACATGTAGTCAGATGCACAGGAGCTGAGGACTTTGTCGGAACTGCTGAGGACTTGGGAGGAGCAGGAGCAGTGTGAGGAATTTTCTGTGAGGGCGCTGCTGAGGAACTTGGCTGTGAGGGCACTGATGGTGAAGCACTTGGCTTACGAGCAGGCTTCTTTGGCATGGATTTCCTCGGTTGGATCGAGGCCCCAGTAGCAGTGGCAGTGGCAGAATCCTCATTGAATTTCTTCACTGCCTCCTTGGCTTGTCTTGCCAATTTGGCTTGACGCTTAGCCCATTCTTCAGGAAAGTCCTCACCACGTTTGATGCTTGTGGGATCAGCTACTTGGCCAGGTGCCAATGGAGCTCTTGGGCATGGAGGATTGAGGGCGAATTTCTTCATGTACTTTGGAGTCACATATCTGTATTCCCTCCATTCCCTTGCCCATCTCCGTTCAATCTTCTGAATGCGCACTTTGCGCTAATTTTTATTTTCTTTGCCAAACTTTGCTTCATCAGGTGTGCAATAGTCAGCATAAATTTCCTCAGGGATTTCAAACGCAGTCATAACCTCAGGTTTCTTCCCTACTTTCTGCGGCTTCTTACCGTCTGCCATATTCTTCAGTCGAGGAATTTGAACAAATGAGTTCTCTGAAGAAGTATGCAGTTTTTCTTCGAGGAACGCTGCAAATGAGTTAAGTTGATGAGAACCTAGTGATTCAGCAGCAGACATGAGTACCTGTGAATACAGTACAGGTGCGAGGAATTTGGAGAGGTCATATGCGTTCTGAGAAGGTTTTTCGAAAAGAACAAGTTTTGAGGAATTTGACCAGATGAGCCTTGTAGAATTTCACTAAGCGATCTTTGTCTTAGGTTCCAGAGTTGTATAGATCGAGGATCCACACAATTGAGGAATCTTGAGGAAAATCATTGCTTAGAGAAACGAATCAGGAGCATAGTTTGTTTGAGGTGTTCATATGTGTGAAGATTTGAAGAATAAACACCTTTGAAGATTTTCAGGAAAGCTTGAGAATCAAAGCGAGTAATAAAAGTAACTTTTAATTACCCGAAATGAAGAACACGACGAACTGAGAAGAACGAATGGGAAGTTCGTCAGGTCAGATCTTCCTTGCCCTAACTCGGCGGAGGAAGACAGCTACGGCGGCGGCGGAGTGAAGATTTCCGCGGTCGGCGTGAGTACGGCGGCGACGAGGTCAAGGCAGCGAAGCTCTTCCTCACCGGCGACGATGGAGTAGCGGTGGCGCTAGGGTTTGAGGAGCTTGTGCGGGAGAGAGAGCGATCGAGCGGAGTAAATGAAGTGAGGAAGGGGAGAGGGGTATTTAAAGACACGGTGAAAAACTGTTCACCCGAAGATTTGGGACGAACGTGCCCCTGCCCTTTCTCCTTCACGCGACATGTGTCACCCACGTACTGTGTAGTGGAGATCGTGTACGATCGTGGGTGAATAGAATAATGCATCGTGGGATGCGGAACGGTTTGAGCGGCAAAACCGAAAATTTGGATAAGATTTGTTTTAAAGTTTCGTTCGCAATTTCTTCAGCTGACAAGGACACAGTGAAGATTTTGAACGAGTTTCAAATAGAACGCACATGAAGAATTTGTGAATAGATTGGGTTGAGTATAGCATAGAGGGGGAAGGGTCCAATCACATTCACTTAGCAGAAAAAGCAACTTGAAAAAATAGTTATAAGTGAATGTTGTAGAGGACATAAACTCACATGAAAAGATGAAGAATTTGAAAAACTGAAGAATTTCAAAACAGAGGAAAAACTCAAATTGAAGATTTTCAACTTTTTATGGTGGCGTGACCCACCGTATAAGAATGATGATTTCAGACACCGCGTAGAATTGTCGTAGGGTTCTGAGAATCAAATTATTCATTAATTTCTTCACATTTAGAGTGTTATTCTTCATTGATTGAAGAAAACGTTTCTTCATGTGTTGCACAACTAAGTCATCAATTTTGCATAAGTGTTAGGATGTGTGTCCTTTTCAAAGAACATTAGAAGATTCTAAGATATTTAGCTCACACCGCAACTTGCTAAATCTCTTCTCATCCAAGGACTTAGTGAAGATATCAGCTAGCTGTTCTTCTGTCTTCACGTGCTTGATGGAGATGTCGCCCTTCAACACATGATCACGAAGAAAATGATGACGAATCTGAATGTGCTTTGTCTTCGAGTGCTGAACTAGATTGTGAGCAATCTTGATGGCACTCTCATTGTCGCAGAGGAGAGGCACATTCTTCACGTTGACGCCATAGTCCTTGAGTGTTTGCTTCATCCAAAGCAGTTGAGCACAGCAAGAGCCAGCAGCAATATATTCAGCTTCCGAAGTGGACAGTGATATGTAGTTCTGTTTCTTCGAGGACCAACAGACCAAAGATCATCCGAGGAAATGACAAGTGCCAGAAGTTGACTTGCGGTCCACACGATCACCAGCATAGTCAGAGTCAGAATATCCAATGAGATCAAAAGTAGAGCCCTTGGGGTACCATAATCCTAGTGTTGGTGTGTGAGCTAGATATCGAAGAATATGCTTCACAGCCTTATGGTGTGATTCCTTCGGTGCAGCTTGAAATCGGGCACACATGCAAACACTAAGCATTATATCTGGCCTAGATGCACATAAGTACAATAAAGAACCAATCATGGAGCGGTATACCTTGTGATCGAAGTCAATACCATTTTCATCAGTGCATAGATTGCCTTTTGTGGGCATAGGAATTTTGACACCTTTGCAATCTTGCATGCCGAATTTCCTCAGTACATCTTTGAGGTATTTCTCCTGAGATATGAATATGCCATTGCGCTTTTGACGAATTTGAAGACCTAAGAAGAATTTCAACTCTCCAATCATAGACATTTGATATTCTTCACTCATCATATAGGAAAATTCATCACTATAACGTTGGTCAGTACAGCCAAAGATAATATCGTCAGCATATATTTGGCACACAAACAGTTCACCATCATATGATTTAGTAAAGAGAGTAGGGTCGAGTGAACCGGGTGTGAAGCCATTCTTCACGAAGAATTCCTTCAATGTATCATACCACGCCTGAGGGGCTTGCTTGAGGCCATAGAGGGCCTTATTAAGTTTGAAGACTTTGTCAGGATTCTTTGGATCTTCAAAACCTGGGGGTTGAGCAACATATACTTCTTCCTCAAGCTTACCATTGAGGAATGCACTTTTCACATCCATTTGATATAAGATGATATCATGATGATTAGCATAAGAAAGTAATATGCGAATAGCCTCAAGTCTAGCAACAGGTGCAAAAGTTTCATCGAAATCAATTCCTTCAACCTGTGTGTAGCCTTGAGCTACCAATCGGGCCTTATTCCTTACCACAAGGCCATTTTCATCTTGCTTGTTGCGGTAGATCCACTTTGTGCCAATGATATTATGCTTGCGAGGATCTGGACGTTTGACCAGTTCCCAGACATTGTTGAGCTTGAACTGATGTAATTCTTCTTGCATAGCCTGAATCCACTCCGGCTCCAAAAATGCTTCATCTACCTTAGTGGGCTCTGTGATAGAGACAAAAGCATAGTGCCCACAAAAGTTAGATAAATGTGAAGCTTTTGAGCGTGTGAGAGGACCTGGCGCTCGAATGTCATCGATGATCTTCTCCACTTGCACTTCTTTTGCAACGCGAGGATGAGCTGGTTGTCGCTGAGGAGTTTGGTCAGCATTTTCTTCAGCACCATTTTCTTCAGCATTATCTTCAGGTGCGTCAGTTCGACGTTCTTCGCGTACTGGAATGAATTCTTCAGCAGATTCTTTAGTAGGAATGACATCCTCAGTTGCCTTGAACTTGATAGAATCCTCAGGTGCTGGTTCATCTAACACAGAAGGTAGGTGCTCTCTTTGCGAGCCATTAGTTTCATCGAACCGCACATCTACAGTTTCAACAATCTTGTGAAGAGTGATGTTGAAGACTCTGTAGGTGTGCGAGTCCTTTCCGTAACCAAGCATAAAACCTTCATGTGCTTTTGGTGCAAATTTAGAATTGTGGTGAGGATCTCTAATCCAACATTTTGCACCGAAGACTTTGAAATAACTCACATTGGGTTTTTTGTCAGTGATGAGTTCATAGGCCGTCTTTTTGAAGAATTTGTGAAGATATACTCTGTTGATGATGTGGCACGCAGTATCAATTGCATCAATCCAAAAACGATGAGGCATTTTGTCATCAAGCATAGTGCGAGCCATCTCAACAAGAGTTCTGTTCTTGCGCTCCACGACGCCATTTTGCTGAGGAGTATAAGGAGCAGATAACTCATGAGTAATACCAAGTTCATCAAGATAGTCATCAAGACCGGAATTCTTGAACTCAGTTCCATTGTCACTTCTGATGTGCTTGATCTTCACACCAAAGTTGGTTGAAGCCCTCGAGGAAAATCGTTTGAAGACTTCCTGCACTTCATGTTTGTAAGTAACAATGTGTACCCATGTGTATCGAGAGTAATCATCAACAATGACAAAACCATATAGAGATGCAGCATTAGAGAATGCTGAGTAATGATTTGGTCCGAAGAGGTCCATGTGAAGCAATTCGAATGGACGAGTAGTGGTCATGATAGTCTTCGCTGGATGCTTGGCCTTGATCATTTTTCCAGCTTCACAGGATCCGCATAAGTGATCCTTGAGGAATTTGACATTTTCAATGCCAATGACATGCTTCTTCTTTGCAAGCGTGTGCAAATTCCTCATGCCTGCGTGACCAAGTCGTCGATGCCATAGCCAGCCTTCTGAAGCTTTTGCAAGTAGACACACGGCTGGTTGTGGTCCTGTAGAGAAATCAACAATATACAAATCTCCTCTCCTAAAGCCTTCGAAGACTTTGGAATTGTCAGCTTCCATAATCACAACACAGCGATACTTGCCAAAGACAACAACCATATCAAGATCACAAAGCATTGAGACTGACATGAGATTGTATCCTAAGGACTCAACAAGCATGACTTTGTCCATGTGTTTATCCTTAGAGATCGCAACCTTACCAAGACCCAATACCTGACTTTTGCCTTTGTCAGCAAAGATGATATGCTTCAGATGTGACGGTGATAAGGGAGCATCCATCAAAAGATTCTTGTCACCAGTCATGTGATTTGTACATCCACTATCGAGGACCCATTCAGTGGTTTTGGGTTGATCATCCTGCAGATGAATTAGTGTAACTTACAATCTCATATGCTTCATCAGTGAAGAATATGATATCAAGTTCATCAGATGAATTTCATCAAGCAGTAAACAGATATAGCAGTAGGAGGACGTGTGAAATGAAAGTTCATTTCATCATGGTTAGCCTGCGTCCTTTCAGGCAATTTTGTCAGGTCCCCAGCAAATTCTTCAGACGTTAATGCACGTCTGGAGACCTGACCCTGCATAAGAGATTAGTTCTTTTTCTTCACCACCCACATCTGAAGGGGTGGCAAAGAGTTCATCACTCTGCGAGCACCATACGAGAATGGTGGCATAGAAGCCAAACCATTTCGTTTCACATAAGAGGGGTTAGGGTAAGCATATGAATAAGCAGAGAAATTCTTCGAGGACTTATGAACATAATGATTTGAAGAATAATGTGCATATTCATAGCCCTTAGCTCTACCCTGCGAAACAGAGTTGTTAGCACGATGATAATCATGTGAGGACTTTGATCCATTTGAGGAATTTGATCCACGTGAGGAATTTTGTCCGTATGAGGACTTGGATCCATACGAAGAATTTGGTTCATATGAAGAGTTTGATCTGGGGTTCCTATTCTTCACAGGTGGTGTCATGAGGACATTCACCTGAAGACTTTCAACATAACTTTTGGGTACCCAGATTTTCTTCATAGGGGAACCGTTCCTGCAGTTAGTCCCAACATATCTAGCAAATACTTCACCATTCTGATTTTTGAACAATTTATAGTTGGAGTCAAATGACTCATCAGAAGAATGAGGAGATTCACATGTAAAGACAGATAACATGGATGATCAACTAGAGGTCCCTTTGCAGCAACCCATGAGGTTTTGGGGTACTGCTCAGGTTTGCAATATGTTCCATCAGCATTAAGTTTCCTCTCAAAGGCGATACCCTCTTTCCTAGGGTTTCTGTTGAGGATCTGCTTTTTGAGCACATCACAAAGAATCTGATGCCCTTTGAGGCTTTTGTACATGCCTGTCATGTACAGTTCCTTCAGCCCTGCATCGTCAGTGATACTAGCAATGTCCTCAGATGAGGAATTAGTGATAGCAGAGGCAGGTGAAGAATTTGTAACAGTTGAAGCATTTGAACATCGAGGTGAAGAATTAGCAGATTCACGTTCAATGCACTTTAAGCATGGAGGAATAAATTCTTCCTGAGAAGTGCTGATTTGTTGAGCAAGTAATGAATCGCGCTCCTTCTGAAGATCTTCATAACTCACTCTTAGCTTCTCAAGATCTTGCTTTCTTTGAAGAAATTCATAAGAAAGTTTCTCATGATCAGATAAGAGAGTGTTATGATGACTTTGAAGGTTATCAAACCTAGACTGAAGTCTCTGAAGATTTTCAGTCAGGGCTTTAGTGCGATCCATTTCTTCACCTAACATATCATCACTCTTGTCAAGCATGTTTTGAACCTTTTCCAAGGCATGTTGTTGTTTGGTGGCAATGCAAACAAGTTTGGTATAGCTAGGTTCAATATCATCATCAGATTCACAGTCACTAAATTCAGACGAGGAACATTCGATTACCTCGTCACCCTTTGCCATGAGACATGATGCAGACGATGATGATTCTGGCTCGAAAGTCATCGTTTTGAGAGATTCCTTGAAGTCCTCAAACCAGGGATTATGACGGGTTCGATGACCTTCATAAACGTCGGAGATTCGGTCCCAGATAAGCTTTGCATTGCAAAGATGCATATTGTGCCTGAATTGATCTCTGGATAGGCAGGAACAGATGATATCCTTCGCCATGCAGTCAAGTCGAATGTATTTGCGAATATCATATGCATTCGCCGACTTGCATAGATCAGTAAGACCAATCTCAGTGACGGTCCACAGCTCGCTGTCCCTTGCCAGAGGTGCTTCCTCATCATGGCCTTCCACTTGGGATAATCATGACCGTCAAATATAGGGCATGTCACTTTCTTCATACCTGCGGTCGACATAACTAAAACTCCAGGCGGTTAAACCAAAATCACACAGAACAAGGGAGTACCTTGCTCTGATACCAATTGAAAGTGCGTTATGTCGACTAGAGGGGGGTGAATAGGCGATTTTTATGAATTCTTCACTGAGGAATTTGCCGGTGAGGAAATTCCTTAGCGAAGAACTATTAGCAGCGGAATAAGTACTCAGAAGTAAGCATAACAGAATACAAGCATGGTCATCATGATGAAATGAAGACTAGCACAGAGTACAGAAAGCGTAATCACAGGATAACACAAGATGAAGACAAACAGACTGAAGAAATTGAACTGAGGAAATTGAGAAAGTCTTCAGTCAAAGTCTTCAAACACAGATATGAACAAACACTCAACACAGTAATGAGGAAATGAAAGGGTTGAGGAAATGGAACCAGTTAGGTTGGTGAAGACAATGATTTGGTAGACCAGTTCCAACTGTTGTCTCAGTTGTACGTCTGGTTGGAGCGGCTGAGTATTTAAACTCGAGGACACACAGTCCCGGACACCCAGTCACTAAGCACGCAGCTCAGGACACCCAGTCCTCACCGTATTCTCCTTGAACTAAGATCACACAGATCCCGTCCAATCACTCATGGTAAGTCTTCAGGCGACTTCCAAACCTTCACAGACTTGGTCACTCGGCGATCCACAATTCCTCTTGGATGCTCTAGACCTTGAAGCCTAACCATCTGGAAGAAGCACAGTCTTCAAAGGTAACAAGCGTCGGATCCACGCAGGATCAATTTCTTCAATGATGCTCAATCACTTTGGGTTTGTAGGTGTTTGGGTTTGGGGTTTTTCCTCACTTGATGATTTTCGCTCAAAGTCCTCGAAGGATGGGTTGCTCTCAAATGACAAGTGTCAAGTTCTCTTGGAGCAGCCAACTAGCTAGTGGTTGTAGGGGGCGGCTATTTATAGCCTAGGGAGCAGCCCGACATGATAAGACATAAATGCCCTTCAATGATATGACCGTTAGGTGGATAAGATATTTTGGGACAGCTGGCGCGCAGCACAGCAACGGTTGGAAATTTGACTCTCAAATTCCTCAGGGCTATCATGTTCCTCACTTTGTAGGTAATCCACACTGGCGAATTCCTAACTCCTCAGTCAGACCAAATTCCTCAGCGACCAGAAGAACTTCGTCTCTGTCACTGAAGAAATGACTGAACTGTATGAGATTTCCAAAGGCTTCACTCGAAGGGTTTGGTAGGTGTAGGATTTTGAGTTGAGCATCACATGGAAATTTTTCCTTAGTATTTCCTCGACCCCCTTTAACAGTACGGTGTTTCCTATGACTCAAGAAAGAGAAAATGAAACTACGAAAACAAAAGTCTTCACGCTTCATGTTCCACAAATGAATACCAAGTCTTCAAGGTCACACCAATTTCTTCACTTTCAAAGTCTTCAGAAAGTCTTCAGAATATCAAAGTCTTCAGTTGAAGAACTTCATTTTTAGAGTAAATATCAAACTCCTCATAGACTTATAGACCTATGTACACTCACAAACGCATTAGTCGCTTAACCTATAAGTCTTCAATAGACCAAAATCACTAAGGGGCACTAGATGCACTTACAGTGAGGTGCCGGATGTCCGGGCTAGCGGGCCGGATAGTCCGGGCTGGAGTGGTCGGTCTCGGAGCTCTCTGGATAGGCGGGGTCTAGATGTCCGGGCTGGGGGCCGGATGTCCGGTGGCTCGGGAATAGCCGGATGTCTGGGCTGACGGGGTTCAGCTTCGGGTGTGTTTTGTGATGGGCGCCGGATTTCGGGGGTCGGACGGATGTCCGGGCTGGGGCCGGATGTCTGGGGCCTGTAGCAGCTGGCTCTTCTTCCTTATCCTCTTCCATGCTTGGACTTGGTCCTTTGATTCTCCATGTTCATCTCGATTGTACCTGAGTATAGGCAAGGTCCATGCATGAGGTAGTAGCCATGTCTCACATGTGGAAAGTGACGGTTCGAAGAGGAGTGAATTCACCTTGTGTCCAATGGCGCATGTGTGAGGTATCATCATATGTCCTGTTGGGGCTTGGAGAGTAGTCAGAGTGTACATGGGGATGAACATGGGATGCTCCGCATCATCTCCCCCCTCCCCTTGGGAAAGATCCGACCTCGGATCATGAACCTCATCACCATGGAAACGGTTGTTGTGGACGGACTTGTAGTTGGACGAAGTTGAAGACATGGCGCAATCCAAGTAGTCCAAGGTGTCGCCAGAGTGATAGACATGCAAAAAGAGCAAACACAAGCGACACTTGGAAATACAATGGTTAGCGCACATAAAGTGTCCATCATGTAAGAATGAGTCCGTGCGGCAAGATAGTGTGTGACAAGGCACAAGATGCTTATCCAAAACATGTAGAATGAGATGTAAAGCATTCATGTGAGCAAATTCATTCGAGGCATGCACAAAGGTGTTGTGATTATGATGAATGTGATCATTGTGCAAAATGATGTCATAATGGGATGGTGCATCAAAAGCATGAACATGGCAATGGATGCTCAATATGTTTATGTTATCATGCAATTGATGGTGGACAATATGATCATGATGTATGAATATGTCATCAAGGAAGATCACAAAAAATAGTGAACAAGCTCATATGTCATGGATGACATGGGAATACAAGATGCAGCAAGGCAATCATAATGTTAGTCAATCCATGTATGGGGTGCAAACTTGTGGTGAGTATGATATGTCCATCGAGCATGACATGTATGAGCACAATCAACAAATATGGAGGTGTTGGTGTACCAATGCTCGATGTCGTGGTGGAAATGGTGGTCCGTTGGTGAATTCACTAAGTCCGAGCACTCCTCAACTTGAAGGTCCATAGGGTCCATCTCCAATGCCGCTCCTCCTTCCAATAGATGTAACATGTAGACAACAAGAAGGAAACAACAATGAAAGAATGACCCATCCAATATGCGTACGTGAGGATGGCTCAAAGGGAAGGAGTTCACCTTTAGGAGATTCTCGCAAATGTTGGTGTCGCGCATCGTGTATGCCTTCACATGACCAAGTTGTCTCATCATGGTACCACCTTGTGAATCCTTCAAAATGAAAGAACATGGCAAACACTCGAAAAAACAAATGAGTTTAGTGCACATGCAACACCTATCAATCGTGAGGCAAGATACCCAACAAGTGTATGCATCATGCTCATCATAAGAAAGTACAGGGGAGCATTTCATAGTATGGAGGCATATGATGCGAGAACAGCCAAATACAATAGGCTCAATCAATCAAGCATGCATCACAAGTGTCCAAGTCTCCAAGAGCACTAAGCATAGTATGGTTGCACTCAATATAAGTGGATATGAGAGATGCAACTAATGGAGACAAGAGACAATGATCAAGATATATCATGTGAGAGGCATGAGCATATATGTCATCAACCCAAGAAAGCAAGTAATAGTGGAACATGGGTGATGCAACATAGCAAGCAATCATAGAGATCAAGTCAAGCATGCTAGTAGTGCGAAGATGCAACATACTAGAAGGAATCATGGCAAGCATGTCATGTGTGCAAATAGTGGGCATGAATGTCGGAGTAATTAGCGACGGGTACCCCGAAGACAGCAAGACAATTATTCAAGACATCGGGGCTAGCAAAGCCCCTCAGTCCGACTGCCCGGCCGCTCCTGATGGCTCCCCGTCCGACTGCCGACTGCGCCAACCAGTCGGCTGCCGACTGCATCAACCAGCCGGCTGCCAACTGCAGCCCGACCCGACACCGACGAGATGGATGTACTCAAGCACTGTTCACGTGTCACCCCAGCCATCATGTACAGTGACACTTGTCCCTGGGCACTATTTATGAAGTGACCCAGGGGACAAGTGTGACATCCCACCATGCCTTGCTCCCATGCCACCACATAGCTTACATGCTAAGCTAGCCATGCCTATATAAGGCACACATCCATGCACACACTCGTTCGGCCAGAGGCCACGGCCATCACGCCACTAGCTAGCTAGCTCATTGCTACTACTCTCAGTCCAATACAGCTCCAGGAGCACTTTGTACTGCCCGATGGACACCCCAGATATATACTCAAACATGCAGGAGTAGGGGTATTACTCTCTAGAGAGCCCCGAACCTGGGTAAACTAGCGCGTGCTACTCGCATACCCGTCCCGGATATTTCGGCAGTAGTCTTGTGCTCACACGAAGCCATCTTGTGGCATATGTCGTCTTGCACCCCCCCCCCCCCCCCCGTGAGAATACCACGACAATGAATAATTCACATGTCATAGCACAAGCATGAAAGCAAGATATGGGGAAAGTATCATCATTGTATTGGCAAGAAGTCCTATTTAAATAGCAAGGGAACATCATGACTCTCCCAACACAAGAATCAACAATAGCATGTGGCACATGGTAAACATGGCAATAGCGACAAGTATCTCCACCAAGCATGAAAATACACATAGTAGTAGCATAATGGTGAATCATGGGTAGATGCAAGCAAGGGTCACAATTGCATGGCAAAATCATGTAAAGAGGCATAACATGCAAAGTGAACACGATTGTATGGGTATAAAGGGACAAGTGATATATAGCCCATATCCGTGTGAGAGCCAAGTAGAAGAGATGCGCGTAGTCCTTGCGCGAAGGGAACGGTGGTAAGGATAGTCCACGGGATCCCAAGTCATTGTTGCTCTCAAGATCTCGTTTCGTCAACTCTTGGGATTGAGAGGTTGACAAGTATATGTGAGTACCTACAAAAAACAAAGGCAAAGGTAAAATTGTGTGTGCGTGATATATGTACACATCATCCATCATGATGCGCACGTGCTTGTGTTGGTTAGCACACAATATCCAATGCTCAAATAAATGAGATGCGTGATACAGAAATATGTCATCCATCATGAGAGGTTTGTTATTATGTATAGCATAATGGAGACTCAAATTGTGTAATTCATCACGAGCAATATCTAGAGCATTGTTATTCATGGAATGCATATGGTGTACACTATCATGGGAATCATGCAAAGTATGGAATGCATCAAAATCTCCTAATATGTTTGAGGAAACTATGGGGGTCTCCTCATGAGCATTAGTGGAAACATCACATGGAGAATATTGACAACATTCAAAACAAAGCATATTTGAAACAATGTGATCGTGGCATGACGTAGTAGATGAATTGTGCCAATCTATAATATCTAAATAGTTCATCCCCACTAACCTAATTCTCTTGACATGCACATATGCCACATCACCACACATGCCACCTCAGCAATTATTTACTCTTGCATAACCCACGTCGTCACATGTGCTCCGTATTTGTTTTCACATGCACGGCAGTTATTTCCATCCATTCTCTCCCCGGTCAGCTGGAACGTCATCTTTTCGAAAGTGCAAATCCACTATTACTTGTCTCCCCATATATGGTATCTGAGCAGTCATCTTGAGACGACTCACCTCCCACGAGCGTCTTCTCTTCCTCCCAAGTCTTCCCGATCGATATAATAGAAGCATCTTCCGTTAGGGCGCTGATTGTCTGATCTTTCATGTTCTTCACGGTGTTCTTCCTACAATTTCTCTTCACACAACAATTGCATAGGCCGCATGCCCTTCACTCTCCTATCCCCTCTATGTCCACACCGATCTAGAGTTTCTAAGGTTATGGTCATCGTGTCCGATGGCTGGTCAAGATGTCAGATCGTGTCAGGGCATGGTGAAGTGGTTCCATACCACCAAGAGTTCGGCTTCATTTTCTTGAGGAAGGCGGCAGGGAACTCTTCGTTCACTGGCCCTCCCTGAAGTCCGTCGTCTTCCGCAATTTCAATGATAGCGAATCGATGGAGTTTGTCGTGGGTTATGTCGTTCCGGTGGCGGTGGTCGCACTAAGGCCATCGACGTTACCATTCCAGCGGCACCGCTCTCCTGGTGCCTCCTGTCGTCACGGCCGAGCAACTTTCCGCTATGGATGCGGTGGTTGTGCATGCTACGGAGGTGGGACGATGACGACCCTGGCAGTGGCAACGACGGCTATGGCGGCAGGGGAGGCAGCCGTGGCCCGTGGGTGCTACTGAGGGACTGCAGCAAGGCGGGGGTGATGGAGGAGGCTACGATCATGCTGGCGTCTGGCAGGAGTGGCGGCCGTGGTTGTTACAACTCCAGGGAGGAGCACCACAAGGCAAAGGAGTGCCCTAGCAATACCTACTAGGTGCTTCGCCATCTCTTTGGGTCAGACCCCTGTACGTACGTGTTGCTTTTCACATCCTGCTTTCCTTCTTGATTATGCATCAACTCATACCAGCCTTATCGGTAAATTCTATAATGTTCCTTCCCATGATCGTAGGAAGAAAGAGGAAGATATGGTGAGAAGCAATACTTGGATGGATCCATGTAATGTGAGTTTGGGTGATTTATTTATCTTCTAAGTATTTTTTTTCTATATTTGAGAGATAACCATGGATTTCTTTCTCTGATCTATCCATCTATTATGAAAGTTATCAATCGTGCTCAACTAATGCAGAAGAAGCTGATCCCAATGACCTCGCCTCCTTTGTTTCTCAAGGGTAAGCAAACCTCCCCTCCTTAGTTTCCCCTCTCCTAGGATGGCATGTCTCTATCGACTTCCTGATCTTTCCCTTCTCCATAAATTTCTTCAATGGTATGTGTCGATGCCCGTTCATGTAGAGGCGTTCAAACTGATATTCTTGGGAGGAATTTTGATTTACCTTTTATTGTGCCAACTGCCATGACATCTTGGACCGCAGTTGCTTGCCAATTAAAACCCCCCATTCCTTCTAATGTTTGTTTGTGCAGATGTATTAATCCATGTCGGCAAGCTCTTTCATGAAATTGGTAGCAGATTGCGGCTAAAAATAAATCAAGGTAATCTCTATGATCCACAGTTTACTCAATATGTCTTTAGAATTTTGATGCGGTCATTTATAACATATTCATTAGTTCATATATTAGTTAATTATTGACAATTTTGGAAAATAAGGAATTCAATGAGTTTACCCTATTTATTTTATAGATTCTCAGTTATCTATCTAGCCTGGTAAGAAGAATGTCCGGTGTCTCTTCTTGACAGGTATGATATATTGCTATTATATAGTTTGAACATTAGTTCTGCCAATTCATTATTCATACAATAGTTGATTTTTCCATGAAAAGATTTGTTGTGTATTTTTATTATTGCTACATATATGTCATGTGTTGTAAGAGTGCTTGCATGGCCAGATAGTTTTGGTCCATGAAATGAATTGCTATCCATAAACCATACATCTAATAATCATTGGAGCCTTGTGATGAAGCTTTGAAGAACGAATACTTTACTGCAATTGTCTCATTTGTTTGAAAAGCCTTCTGTAATTTGAATGATTGAAACAACATATAGTTAAAATGTGGTTTGTGTGGGCTCACAAGCACCCCCTTCAATGGTAAATTCATTTCAATTGTCTCATTCGTTTGAAAAGCCTTCTGTAATTTGAAAGACTGAAACAACATAGAGTTAAAATGTGGTTTGTGTGGGCTCACAAGCACCCCCTTCAATGGTAATTCATTTCCCTATATATTTTATTTGTCCACTAAGAATAAACCACATGAGTCTTTACAACTTGATACACTAATTTCCCGTAGCAACGCGCGGGGTGTTATCTAGTTATGTAAAGGAAGCATGGCAATATCATCACATGAAAAACAAAAGCCAATGACCATCATCTCGTCATCTATGCCATAGGTGCAAATAGGATTTATTTTAATGGGGCATGCATAGTTACTATGTTGAGATTGAAATGATGCAATATGGGAGATCTCACTCATAGCATATGACAAGTTCAATGGATTGTCAAACATGATGTGACCAAAAGAATTTTCACATGATATCCTATGTAGCATAGCATCACAACTAGGCAACTCAACATATTCATCATAAATAGGTAAGTCAAGGCATGAAGAAGTCTCACTAGCATGAAGCATGGGAATAGGTGGGTCAACATCATGGGAGCAATCGATGTCAAGAGAGTCCACTAGTGGGACAAGAGAAGCACCATCACCTATGTTACCTTTGGAGCGTGGCTCATGTGTTGTAGGTGAGGTGGTTAAGATCCACTCGTTGTCATCTTCGTTTTGATGGAACCATGTGGGGGTGCATCATCGTCCACCATGGCCATCGGTTTTCCCATTGGAGGGATGGACTCATTGAGGGTAGGCATGTCGTCATGTAGGAGACCTAGCACCAAAGAAGAAAACACACTAGGAGTAGAGGTTAAGTCGTTAGAAATCATAGTGGCCTCACATGCCGTGTCAACTACCTCACTCTCTAAGTGATGTGGCTCACTCACTCCCTCAAGGATGCACTCACTCATATGGTTGGTGGAGTCACTCAAATGGCGCTCAACCTCACATAGGATGTGTGGCATGCTCTCATGTGTGGGGCTAGTGGTGGTCACACTCATCCTCTCATAGGAAATGCTCTCAATGTCACGTATGGTGGAGTCACTCATGTGGTAGTGGCTCTCCTCACATGGCACTTGGTGCATCTCAACATATGTGGGTGTTGGAGAGATGTAGGTGCAAATGTCTCCATGCGCGGTCGCGTAGCTTGACTCGGAGTATGAGTCCAATATGGGCGCCGTCTTCATGTTGTTGAAGAGGTTCGCGCTCGTCGTCGTGGTCGAAGGGGATGGCCCTTGCTCGACCATCTTGTCGTCGTCTTGTTGTTGGAGGTCCATATGATGTGGCACCTCGTAGCTCATCTCCATGACCGAAGGGAGTTTCCCATGCTCGGCCATCTTCCTTGAGGGGCTTCCAAAGATGGAAGTGTGGCCCTCACTTGTAGGTGGTCTCCTTGGATTTGATGAAGTCGATGTAGGCGTACACGTGGGAAGTAGGCAAAGATGTCGTACGTCCAAAGGCGAAGATGCCTTGATAGCACTTGGCGAAGATGGCGAAGTGGTGGTGGTAGCCGTAGCTTCGTCTTGGTGGTGCTCGTCTCGCGGTCTTCTCTTTTGCTCATGAAGCATCGACTTGGCGTGAAGTAGTGCTTGTTGGGACTTGTACGTTTGCGCTTGTGGAGCATCTTCATGATGATGGTGTCGGTGTCGCGCTTGAGCTCGTTGGCGTTCGTCGTCGTCGTGCACATGATGCTTGGAGGTGACTTGCCCTTCATGACGATGTTGATCACGAATGTGATGGTGGTCTCCATGGAGATGTGGACGTGGACGAATTGCGCTTGCATCGTTGTCGCGCTCCAAAGACTTGTGGCTTGAATGTCGCCACATTGAAGATGACGAAGGGGAAGAAGACTCGATCAAGGCTCTAATCTCCTCCATCCTTGCATCTTGCTCCTCTTTTTGTGCGGAAAGCTTCTTGTTGATGTAGTCCCTTTTCCTTGCTTCGGAGTGACAAATGTCGATGGAGATGTTCTCGATGCACTCTCGCAATCGTGATTGTGCGCCTTGCATTTGTCATTGTAGATCGAAGATGGTCGCTTTGGTGATGTAGTTGTTCAAGTCGTTGTTGTTGTTGTAGACCGGAGAGGAAATGCCTTGCCTATCCATCACAAGACTCGAGCAAATGTGAGTGGGAGAAAGAGAAGAACTAGACCAAATGCACCTTGACCAATGTTGAAAATGGATCAATGATCACTCAAATGTGTAACAAGGAAATAGCACAATTGGTACCAATTCTTGTCGGTTCTCACGCCTACACAAGTAAAGCTTATGGTGGAGCTCGGTGAGGATAGTGGCACAAAAATTTGACGCAAAATGTTAGCAAGAGTCAATAATGTTGAAAGAGATTCACAAAATCGCAAGTGAAACAAGTAGACCAATAGCAAAGAATGGCACACAGAAACACACACACGGATAGATAAATGGGGTCGTGCAACCAAGGAATGAGCACAAAATGTGGAATCCACGGAAAACACTCGTATTGCACAACTCAAGAGAGACGCTAGCACGATTGCTCTATAGGTGGATACGACACTTGTGCACAACCTATAAGATGCAAAATATATGGACTTTTATCCCAAGTATGCTATGTATGTATGGTTCCCGGTGTTTCTCTCAAGATGATCCAAGATGATCGGGTATGACAATCTTATATGCAATCTGGTATGATGCTATGGCACTTGCTTACAAGCTTCTTTGCTCTCTTTCTTTTGCTTAAAAGCTTATTCTCTCTTCTATTTTTTGTGTATGGCCACTTTTGCACAATGCACAAAACAAGATAGCAATTGTGTATATGCGGGAACAAACTTGTGACACAAGATATGATACCAATATATGCACCACGATGATATGGTATGTATGCTATGGAAAGTATGATCACTAAAGTGCACAAGTAACGTTGCCGGCAATACTCAAATGGCTAGTCTCGATAGGCAAGTAATGAAAAATGGGCTAGGGGTTAACAATGCAATGGCAAGGGGAATATACAATGGAGGGATACCACGATACCAAGATGATATGGAGATTACCGTCGAGGGTTTCTCGTTTGTACGCCACGGACCGATGATGGTGAAGTGGCCAAAGTCAATGACGACCTCGAGGTGATGATGAGTGGTGGTGTTCATGATGTAGAAACCAAGATGATGGAGACTCGTCCCTAAGTAGCCGAAACACCTTAGGAAACGGAAAAACTGCGAACTCAAAATCTCAAACGTCAAATGTCAAAATGGTGGTAGCGGAAAGCGGTGGTGGTTTGCACTAGGCAATGCGGAAGTGAAATGATGGGCTATACATGTTTCGGAGTTGAAGTTGCCGTCCCTAAGTAGCCAAAACACCTTAGGAGACACAAGCCACAACTCAAACAATCTCAAACAAATTTGGGTTAAGTTGGGGTGGTGGAAGTGTATGGTGGGCAAGGTTATGCGGAAGTGGTGGTGGTGGTTGATGAAGAAGCAACCGTCCCTAAGTAACCGAAACACCTTAGGAGACACAAATCACTACTCAAGCAACCACTAATGCTATGGCAAGCAAAATGGGTTAGGTTGCGGAAGTGGGTGGTGGTAATGCGGATGATATGGTGGAGGGCCTAGGCAAACTTGCCAAATTTCACAAAATTTTATGGAGTCAAATGGTGATGGTGGTATTTTTGTGGGATGGGGATGTCAATAGCTTCAAAACGAGCTAAAGAATGTCAAAATTGGACTCCGGATGAATTAGTTATGGTTAAAACGGTGAAACGGGGAAAGCTGAAATGACAACGGGCGGACATCCGGGGGTTTGGCCCGTCCAGAACCTTGCGCGAAAATGCGCTCCAGGAGCCGGGTGTCTGGGATAACGGCCAGATGTCCGGGATGGCCGGATGTCCGGGGGTCAGGCCGGATGTCCGGGCTCCAAATCCGAGGATGAACTTGAGGAACTCGATTTTGGGGCAGAAATTGATGATTTTGGGGACAAAATTGGAGAGATTTCGTGGATGGAAGGTGGGGAAACTTGGGGATATGCTAGATCCACTCGAAACCAAGCAAATCCATGGATCAAAATCAACAAAACATCATTAAACCAACAAATCACAAAAAAATGGAGCTATATTTTGGTGGGGATTTTCGGATTTAGGACGAAATCAACAAAATCAAGCTAGAAAACAAAGGGTAGGGGCTCCAAAAACGTGATCAACGTGGCTCATGATACCAAGATGATGTAGGGCGGAACCCTATGGGGCCGATCTTTCATGTTTGGAGAGGATCCCTACGTGGAACACGAAGAACGCGTGGAAGGAAACGAGGGAAATCACGAGAGAACACAAGAGAAATACTCAACCGACACGAATATGATCACACATGTGCTAGATCCAAGAAACACAAAGAGATACACTGTCCAAATCCAACAAAGGATGATACAAGTGGCGGTAGTTCATCTCTGAGAGGAGGTCTTGAATCCACGAGGGATCTTCCCATAAAGGGGTCTTGAATCCAGGTGGATCTTCTCCGAAGAGGCCGCGGTCTCTCACAAGGAGGAGATCCGTATGGATGAGCAATGCTCTATCTCAAATGAGCTAATCCTTTGCTAACCCTAAAACGTAGGTGGAGGGGGAGTACATATAGTCTAAGGGGCGAAGGGGTACATGGGCCTCGGCCCAGATGCGCTGCACGCGGGCAGGGGAAGTCGGATGTTCGGGCGTCGGGCCAGATGTCCGGGCCTTCGCGAGGTGTCGGATGTCCGGGCTAGCGGGACGGATGTCTGGGCTGGAGTGGCCGGTCTCGGAGCTCTCTGGATAGGCGGGGTCCGGATGTCCGGGCTGGGGCCGGATGTCTGGTGGCTCGGGAAGAGCCGGATGTCCGGGCCTCTGGTCGGATGTCCGGGCTGGCGGGGTTCAGCTTCGGGTGCGTTCTGTGATGGGCGCCGGCTTTCCGGGGTCAGGCCGGATGTCCGGGCTGGTCCGGATGTCCGGGCTGGGGCCGGATGTCCGAAGCCTGTAGCAGCTGGCTCTTCTTCCTTCTCCTCTTCCATGCTTGGCCTTGGTCCTTTGATTCTCCATGGTCATCTCGGTTGTACCTGAGTATAGGCAAGGTCCATGCATGAGGTATTAGCCATGTCTCACATGTGGAAAGTGACGGTTCGAAGAGGAGTGAATTCACCTTGTGTCCAATGGCGCATGTTTGAGGTCTCGTCATATGTCCTCTTGGGGCTTGGAGAGTAGTCGGAGTGTACATGGGGATGAACGTGGGATGCTCCGCATCACTAGTGCCTAGTGTCAGTTGTTGTTTTTTTCCTTGTTTTTGGCTTTTTCAGAAAGGAATATCAAACGGAGTCCAAACTGAATAAAACTTTCACGATGATATTTCTTGGACAAGAAGACACCTATGTGACTTGGAGATAGGGCCAAAAGAGTCCCGAGGAGACCACAAGCCCTCAGGGCGCGCCCAAGGGGGGGCAGCCTAGGGGGGCGGCTTGTGTGCCCCTCGGGAGTCCCCTTAATCTTTGCACTGTAAATTCCAAAATATTCCCCAAACATCATAAGCGTCCACAAAAATAATTTTCCGTCGCCACAAGCCTATGACCTCGTGAGATGCCATCTTGGGGCCTTTTCTCGCGATCTGCCGGAGGGCGATTCGATTACGGAGGGCCTCTACATCAACCTTGCTGCCCTACCGATGATTTGTGAGTAGTTTACCACAAACCTACGGGTCCATAGCTAGTAGCTAGATGGCTTCTCTCTCTTTGATCTTCAATACCATGTTCTCCTTAATGTTCTTGGAGTTCTATTTGATGTAATCTTCTTTTGTGGTGTGTTTGTTCAGATCCGATGAATTATGAATTTATGATCATATTATCTATGAATATTATTTGAGTCTCCTATGAATTCTTATATACATGATTTGATAGCTTTGTATTTCTCTCCGATTTATTAATTTGGTTTGGCCAACTAGATTGATCTATCTTGTGATGGGTTCAATCTTGCGGTGTCCTCTCCCAGTGACAGAAGGGACAGCGAGGCACGTATTGTATTGTTGCCATTAAGGGTAAAAAGATGGGGTTTATATCATATTGCTTGAGTTTATCCATCTACATCATGTCATTGTGCTTAAAGTGTTACTCTATTCTCTTGAACTTAATACTCTAGATGCAGACAGGAGTCGGTCGTTGTGTGGAGTAATAGTAGTAGATGTAGAATTGTTTTGGTCTACTTGTCACAGACATGATGCCTATATTCATTATCATTGCCTTAGATATCGTCATAGCTATGCGCTTTCCTATCAATTGCTTAACAGTAATTTGTTTACCCACCGTATGCTTTATTCAAGAGAGAAGCCTCTAGTGAAACCTATGGCCCCTGGGTCTATTTTCCATTATATATTTTCAGATCTATAAAACGAAGAACCCAAAAATACCTCGCTGAATTTTAGTTTCTTTTATATCTATCTTTATTAGATCTCATCCTTGCAAGTGGCCGTGAAGGGATTGACAACCCCTTTATCGCGTTGGGTGCAGGTGTTTGATTGTTTGTGCAGGTACATATATTTGGAGACTTGCTTGTACGCCTACTGAAGTGATACCTTGGTTCTCAACTAAGGGAAATATGTATCTCTACTTTGTTGCATAGCCCTTTCCTCTTCAAGGGAAAAAACAACACAAGCTCAAGAAGTAGCAAGGATCTGCTAACTTAATTTGGTGGTGCAGATTGTCAAATTTGGTGGTGTAATCATCTACAGACCCTGATTAACTAAGCAACAACAATTGACGCATATGAAACTTGTGTCTATTCCTCCCCATTTCTCCTACACCGCAGATTGCCGACGTTTCTAGGCCATTTTGAGCCACAGTGTCGCGTTCCCAACACAATTAAGAGAAGCAAATTTAAATTTCATTTGTTCAGTAACCCCATAGATCTCGAAGTACAGTTCACAATTGTCCAACCACACCTGATGATCTTCCCATCGAACTTGGGAAAATCCATTTTGAGTGTGCTGCTCATGTGCGGACGAGGAGAGTGATGCGAAGGTGCAAACAAGGGCATGTCATTGCCCGGAGGCAGATCAAGGAATCGAGGATCTCCCAGAACTGGCCCCCGTAGTTGGTGATGCCCACCGTGCCCATTTGGGTGGTCCCCGCCTTGCGTGTGCACCATCACAGATGGTGGCGTCGAGCTCGCAGCGGCCCGACCTTGGGGTCGTGCTGGAGGTGACTCGAGCGCCTCCAGACAGACTGCCGCGTCCTCGGCATGGAGCTGGAGAAGTGTCGTGGACTTGGAGAAGCTCTTGGTCGTGGAGTCCATGGTCTTCATCCATGTCGTCATGCCCTTCAGCTGCTCGGCGATGTCAGCGAGCTTGGCATTGGTCTCCGTGTTCTGTTGCTCCACCGACCCCATCGCCGCCAAGATCTGCTGCTCGACCGCCGAAGGGCCATGCTTCTTCGGTACCAGCTCCGACTCCCGATAGCCCAACTAGATCAGTGGTTCCTGCCGAGCGATTGGAATTACAGTGGTGGACGAATCCTCCGCTTACCGCACTACGGACTGATGGGTCACGCGTCACCGTGATGGATCGAATCACATCTGATACCAATTGTTATGTCTCTGCTTACAGTCTCCAATTCCAAAGGAGGTAACTAGGGTTTACAAGAGGAAGAAGGAAAGTGGGGAATTGCTTCTGCTGATCGACGACCCTCTCCGTCTCCACCTGCTTCTCTTTATCTCTTGATGTCATGTCGCCACACTGGGTTCCTCCTGCCCTCCAGGCCCGGTCCAGCAAGCGTGAGCGGCGATAGGCCTTGGGCCTCCTTCCTGGGTTGGGTCGTGGAACAACAGGTGCCGAAGCTAAACTTTTGGTGATTCGATGATCAGGTAACAGTGGTCGCCATTTGTGGCTGGGTTTACCCCATGACCCGTTCATTATCCCTGTAAACCGAACTCCTTAATCTAATATGGTTTACCGCTCAAAAAAAAGGTGAGAGTGGCGATTGGATGGGGAAAGATATTGGGGTTTCATGTGGAAAGTGCTATTGTGAGCTCAAGCTCACTGGCATCCTTGCTACAGTACACACGAAAAAATGTTTAAAAAGTTTTAAAAAAAATCTAAATTTTTTTGGCAACAAACATTGATGTTTTTTCTACATGCGTGCAAAATTTCATGACAAAATGGCATTCATGCAGGTCTCGGCAAAAAAACAAAATCGATGCTCCAAAATGCTTCCAGAAACAGTTTTTTTAGAGCATGATTTTTATTTATTTTTTTGCCGAGACCTCCACAAATGTCATTTCATCACGAAAATTGGCACGCATGTAGAAAAAGCATGAAAGTTTCTTGACAAAAAATTTCAGATTTTTTTGAATTTTTTTACTATTTTTTGGATTTTACTGTTCATCCGGGATCACATGCTCCATGTCCGTTTCATGTGAGATTCCATTTGTTTTAACATGATTAGGATCCATCATTTGTGGGTCAGTCGAAGCTTTCTTCTCACTTACGTTGTCCGGAACGGATTGATTGATTCCATCAATCTATCATCATGTGGATGTGGATGTGGGGGCAGCATTATATACTCGACTGTTCGGTCCTCGGCGCCTGTCTCGGTCTGTCTATCTGTCGCGTAATGCGATGGTCGTATATATTGATGCGAATGTTTAAGCCGCCTGCCTTCCCTGGATAATTCCAAGCCGCCGGTGGTTACGCCTTGGACCCCTTCCCGGTTGCTGCACGCTCAACCTTCTAAGTAGTAGCATCAAAAGGTTTTATTATGGACATAGATGTGGATTGTGCTCCCCGGTCTGATTTTTTGCTGTTGTTGGGAATCACACGTACTTTGTACTCCCTCTGTAAACGCGCGGGCGACAGGTGAAGAAGGAAGAAGGAGACGAGCTGATCTGTATGAGGTTTAAATGTATGTGCGGGGTTTTTGCAAAAGTTAAAATGAATTATGGCCCGACAACCTTTTCTAGTAACGTCTTATATTTCTGATAAAAAATATCTTATATTTGTTTAGGGAGGGAGTATTACTCAGTGTATATAGAGTAACTACAGTCACTTTGACAGAGTTGGGCAATGCCCTCTGGACCCGGACCCTGCCAGACATCAGCTGTTCGTTTTGGGTCCTGTATTCTACCACAAGAGAATCTATAGTCGGGTGGCCCAAACCGGCATCAAACGCCCGGGCGGGCAGCCCGGTCATGAAAATGCGATCCAGACATCTCAAACGGGCCTCAAACATTCAGGTTGTTCGACACCCCTCATATCTCGCCCAAATATGGGCCAGATATAAGGACGTCCAGGCGCGTCCGTCACGTCGTCCCTGGCCCATGATGGCCCACCCGACCCTAAATATATTTCTCTCCATCCGCTCGCCGGACCAAACCCTAACCACTTCACTCCACTCCCCTCCGCCACCCAAACTCCCGTCCGGCGATCTCCGACCGTTTCCGGCATGGTGGCCAGCGGATCCGAGTCCTTCATCTCCAGATCCGTCGACCCCGAACTCATCCCAGACGGCCCCGAGGAGGAGGTCGTCCGGCTTGCGCTCCGCCGCTCCCAGGAGGAAGCCCGTGCATGGCGGCGCTCGGACTCCTTCCGTCAGGAATCCATTGCGTCCGCCCAAATGGCGCATGGATCCAGCTCTATGTGTATGGTCGCTGCCTCACCAGAGGCGGTGCAGTCCGTCTGGCGTCTGAACGCCGTGGCGGACGCGCAACTCTTTGTTGGCGCGCCAAGGACATGGACGCACCATGGGCGTCCTCCGATGCAAACATGGCGCGGCGTGTCCGTCGTGCGAGGCAGCGGCAGCCCCTGTGGCGGTGGACGTCAGCGAGGCAAAGTCGCATTCTCCGGCACCCTGTATGGTGCAGCAGTCCGGGCTCCGCAACCGGGTCGTGGTGGATGTCGCCGATTTCGTCCCGGGATGGATCCATCATCGATCTGACGTCCACCGGCACCATTCAGGTTCTAGGCTCCGATGAGGAAGAGCAGGGCATGGGAGACGGCGGCGCCTTGAGCCCCGTGAGCCGGCTCGTTCCCATGCCCTACTCTACCTTGTCGGCGACCAGACCAACACTCTAGGGAGCGCAACTGGCTGCCGGACATGGGCATGGTGGAGCCGGACGAGCTCCGCAAAGATCGCTTTATGTTACATGTAATAATATGGATTTGAGATTTCTAATTTGAGGTATCCGGACGTGGAATGCATTATTTGAGACTTGACCGGTCGGTGTCCGCGGACGTGTCCGTTCGCGGGCGTTTGAAGGATCGGAGTTGTCACGTCCTGCTGTGGATGCTCTTAACTATTTCGGCTTTGACGAACGTGAGTAACACTACAAGCACTTCGACCTTTGAGTCTTTTACATTGTCCATGATTTCATAAAGCAAAATAGGGCAAAGCGTGAGCGGTTTCTTTCTTCCCCGAGCTTCCCACGAGATTTAGATTTACAACCTCAAGACAGCCCGTTTAAATCAGAAAAATTGGTGGCGACCTAGCTAGGGCCGCTCCTCTCATGATCGCCGAGTGCTCGGCTTCTAGAGAGCATCAACGCATGCGCCGAGCCTGCGGCAAGACCATATTTCGGGCGCTGCCGCGCAGGATAGAATAGCGCGGGGAGAAGGAGCATCGGTCTTTGGCCGTGGATCGTGTGCTCTGCTCCCCGGTGTGGTGACTGGCTGGTGATCGGCCAGGCACCGTAAAACACGCATGTCAAATCGATTGTGCGGTACGAGTAGTAAATTTTACGCGTGCATGCATGCATGCATTCATGCAGATGCGGACAGGGAAGAAGGCAAGTGTGCGCTGCGGCGGCCAGGGCCAGAGCCGCGGGGCTGTGCGCGCTGCGGTGCGGCGGTGGCGGAGGACCGATCCAAGGACGCCGCGAGTAATGGCGGGGCGTAAATGGCGACGCAGAGTATCCCTGTGAAACCACGTGAGGCTGGGGTGATCCAATCCAAGGAGAGGTACTCCACTGTTCGCACATATAGGCAGGAGACGAATGAGACCAGGCTGTCAATGCCGATGCCATAAATCACCACCAGTTCATGTCTCGGTGAAAGATAGGTACTGTACGTACTACTTCCTGCTCGTGCAGTACTACTCTGTCGGAGTAACTCTTATCTTAGCCTGCTCTGGCTCGTGTGTTCCCTCCGACCCTCCGCTCGAAAGCAAGTTGGTCCAGAGATTTCATTTCATTACAACAGAGGTACAGTAGTATTGACTGTCTAATTCTCTTCTAAACGAGCGTGTCTTTCTATGGGGGGCTGAAACGACCAGGCACCATTTCGCATGGGCGACACTGAATCCTCACTGGTGAGACGTCGATCAATGCGGTCATATGTGCAGCACGGCTATGCTATACACTTATGTCCAGGACGTCAAGAAAAGGTACCGTATACGCAAATAATGGCAACCAACAGCCTTTGTCACCGTCATCATCAACACACAACGATGGGCCAAAACAGTGTTAACACCATTGGCATTTGTATGGCGAATCCTATCGTCGATACATTGAAATTAAGCTTAACTTTCTGCAAACAAACTAACTGCTGACTCGCTTCCCCCTACGGTTTATTCCAACTCTTTAGATGCTCTCTTAATCTTAACAGTCTACTGAAGAGTGCCCCATACAGAAAACCGCTCACTCATGACGGACAAGTCCGTCCGCCCTTGGTCGGCAAAGAAGCTTCGACGTGATGGACTCAGAGGGCGACACCGTGAGTCCAAGGGGCTGGCTCTGACGGACGGCAATGCCCCAACAAGGCTCAACCACTGCCAGTTTCGGTGACGATGCAATCCTCCTCCTACGCCTCGGTCTGCCCCTCCTTGGTGATATGGAAGCCTTCGATCTTACGGGCGACGTCATTTGCCACCGCATTTGCCACCGCGGCGGCCTTAGGTTTGCCGTTGGCGTTGGGTGCCTCCGTGTCATCGGCGTTTGCAGGGTTCAGCGGCCAGATACGGATGGTGCCGTCTTCTGATCCTGATGCATATGATTCGCCAACAGGCGCAAACCGGACGCAGTGGACAGGTCCATGATGACCTTTGTTGCAGGCTGCAAAACACAGAATAACAGATGTTCACGACATCGTATGGCAGTTGGAGGAAATATTTATTTCGATATGTAATAATATGAAAGTACAAACCATAGATTAACAAGCATGCAGACTACACAAACACTAAAGGCGAGGTCGAGACAAATCAAGTTTTGACTTTTGCTCACTGGATTTCAGCTTTGCGGTATAAACTGGGCTTGAGAATAATACGAGCACTAACAAGGAGGCATGTACTCTCTCTCACCTTTCCAATGCAATGAAATGCAAAAATCACTTTGCGTTTTCTCGAAAAAGAATAATACGAGCACTAACAAGTTCTCAAGTCATGTCAACGGAATCAGGTATTGAAACATCAATATTAAATTTTTATTTGAATCTAGTTTTCAAATATCAGTATAAAGAATGCTGCAGACAAAAAATGAACATACAATGGCCAGAGAGCACAATTGTGCAGTCAGTGGGGTGATTACTTTGTTATAGATATAACAAAATCGATACAGTATATACTCTGACTCTCGGGGCATCTCACTCATTGTGGGTAGAATCCCATGGCTATCATTCCAACTGATTTAGTACTGCAGCATTGGGATTTGAACCCAGTACCAGTCTCGTATAATTCAGTACTCTATTTTCACATGCCTTATGTGCAAATAAGAAAAAATGACTGCAAAAATAAGATTTGAACCCAGTACCACTCACGTATCCGGTAATCCCTACCCTTGGGCTAGAAGCTTGTTATAACTATAGTAAATCACTGGTTTATTGTCAGTTTCAAATTAAACCATTTTTCCTGATTGGTTCCCTGGGTAACCTGGGATCACCAAGAAAACGTTCTGGGGATTTATATTTTTCTCCGCCTGGTCAGGATACAAACAAGAATTCTAAACACTCTACAACTCACAATAGTGAAAGCTTAACAAAAATATTATGCTAGCTAATGTACTTATATTTTTCTCCACCTGGCCAGGATACAAACAAGAGTTCTAAACACTACAACTCACAATAGTGAAAGCTTAACAAAAAATACTATGCTAGCTAATGTTCTTGTTTTGGTAACGCATAACTGCAGCGATGTTTCAGTCTTGCAGGAATCAAATGATTGAATATGATAACAGACTTACCTATTTCTTCACCAGTGAAGAAATCATATACATGAACCCACATGTCTTCCCCTCCAGTGATGAACTTACTCCCAGACTTTGGTTCAAGTGAAGCTGACTCCACAGTGCATGACATATCATAGCTTTTAACAAGCCCAAAACTGCAGAATTACCAGAAAAAATGTCAAGGAACCGAACAATGCAAGTGATGCAGAACAATGGTCATACAGGAAAGAACTTACTGGTTCGCATCCCAAAATTTAACACTTGAGCCATCAGCTGTAGTGATGAACCTGCCATCCTGGCTTACTTCTGCACTGGTGACAGGTGCCTTGGTTTCAAGAGTTTGGACAATTTTTCCACTTCTCACATCCCATAACCTGTGTGATCAGAGTAATTAATCAAGGGGAATAAGTATAATAAGCTTGCATAGAGAAGCAGCATGTGTTTTCATACAAGCTTCAAATTTTAAAGATATTTTCCAGACAAACCTCACTCCACCCATATCAGAGCAGGAACTTAGAATAGATTGGTCACTGTGAAGCCAAGCAACAGTTCGTACAGAACCAGGTGTTTTGTCAAGTTCTCTTGGAGCTGCATCTGGACGATTCATGTCATATATACGCAAAATCTTCTCCACACCTCCAGTGAGCAACATGTGAGTGTCCTGCAGTTGCACAGGCGGTTTGATTAGGTTTAGAACCGCTTATGGAGGACAGTTCTAACTGACTACTATGGCATACAGAGCATCTAAACTATTGTCGACATGATTTCACATTATTCAATGAGATGCGCTGATGGATGTAAAAAGCAGGGCTAATATACTTGTTGAATAGTCCATATTTTGTGGCAGGTTGCAAGAAGTAGCACTAGCAGGCCTCGGTTCAGAAAGTCTGGAGGGACCAAAAAAGGGCAAAAAGGAGAAGAATATGATGCATATCATCTTAAGGGGGAGAAGAAATGACAGAATAACTAGTGTTCTTGGTATAAATATGTCAGAAGAGAGGGGAGAACTAAGAACATGCTTGGCTTGCCAATGTTTGGGCAAAGCCAAAAAATTGACAACCAAGTTGTTTTGCCAGTCCCTCAAAAAGCTGCCGATTTTTACAAAAAACATTGGCTAGACGATTTTTGGAAGCAAACCAAGCAAGCCCTATGTGTCAACAAGCATTACCTCAGAAAAGGCACATGCACGGACTATATGCTTGTGCTCAAATGAATGTAGCTCATTTCCTGTTAGTGCATCCCATATTTTGCTGCAGAAAATAGTCAAATATGTCTGTCAAAAGAGTAGATTATACTCAGGAATTAGTACATAAACATTTCTGAGCATTAACATTGAAGAACTGAATTCTTTTTGCAGAAAAATGATTGTTATTTCTTTACACAGAGTATGAGCAGACTTACAACTCCTCCCTCCATTCCTAAATATAAGTCTTTGTAGAGATTTCACTATGGACTACATACGGAGCAAGGTGAGTGAATCTACACTCTAAAATGCATCTACATACATCCGTATGTGATCCATAGTGAAATCTCTACAAAGACTTATATTTAGGAACAGAGGGAGTATAAAATAGAGTGATGATGTATTAAATTATGGAGATGAATATAACATTGTTGCCTTCTAGCTCAGCCTAATTTTTATATTCAATCATGGATGCATTAAGTTATGGTTCACCAGGCGAGCAACCATCAGTGGACAGAACCAACAAAATAAACCGATCACGTGCAGTTAAGAAAATGTCACTGCATAGTGCATAGGGAAATCGGATTGACCCACTATACACAACTTCACAACTGAAAGTTAAACCAGTTGTCTGTAGCCTACTAACTAAAGTACTCTGCCGATAAAAATAATCACAATTTAGCATGTCTGCTGAAGAAATGCAAGAACATGAATATACATAGATCTTCAGCAGGTAAGTATCAACTGATACTCTGATAGAGGCAAACTCGCATTTCTCAAAGAAAAATAATTGAAATGAACCATCAATGAAATTTTGCAGGATAAATGTCATACGCTGAGAAGTCCGCAGAACCGGAGGCAGCACGGAGAGCATTTGTGTCTAGACAAGAGCTCCAAACTGCACCTTTATGACCTTCAAAAGTCCCAATCCAATCTCCAGTATCACCATTACGAAGCATAGGATTCGAGTCTGTAGACCAGAATATGAGATGTTAGTGTTGGGCGATAGTCAGGAATCTAACAAGGCAGGGAGGATTTTCAATGCATTTAAAAGTGATGTATACTGTTGGCAGGTAAGAATTATCATGTGCCAGTATTTGCACCCTTCTCTGGTACGAGTACCCTGTTCTCTGATACCAGCAAGTATATAATATGGCGCCATCCATACCAACAACATAAGGGCCCCATTTGATTTAAAACTGCCCTGAAATCTTAACTTCCTGACCCTACACTGACCCAATCCAGCAGCCTAGATCAAAAGTTGGTCCGGGCATCTAACAATCACATAAAAATATTGATTATGGAAGTAATTGGAATTGATCACAACAATAGACCAACAGAATCAAGTTAATTGTGTTAGCTGTGTCAACAACTGTAATTGATGAATGTACCACACTGAACAGAACATTTGTTTCCCTAGTTATTTTAAATTTATACATGAACTCCGTGTGCGGACAGACTAATATAATGAAAAAACTCAGCATTATAATACTTACAGCAAAAAAGAGTGCATCAAAAGAATTAAAGCCGTTGCTGAGGCCAGTTCTTTGGCAAATATTAATACTTGTTAAAAAGAATTATGTCATGGAGGTAAGTCTAGAAAATATGCTCCAACTACACTCTAATAAACAGGGATGCCATCTAATGGCCGAGAAACGCTAGTACAACGGCTAGTGAAGAATACATATTAGCTGTATCCTGTTTGAAACCACAGCTATGGACAGAAAAATATTTTTAACAGTATCCAGCAGTTACCATTTGTTTACATCCCTAGAACTGACAGCTCAGTGGTGATGAAAAACATGAAACGGAAAGAGGTGACTTTTACGTATTACTCATCTAACGGCTTTCATCTGAGCAGGCATAAAAGCAACTACTTCCAGCAGATATCCGAGCAATCTAGTAACAGTCCAACTCCATTCGACATTATAAACATCAATGAGGTAGATAGCCACAATAGCAGACTAAGAGAATCTTGCCTCGACTCCACTTGTCTAGCGCACTGAAAATAGCTAAAAGGGCTTGGAAGGTGGAACCAGTGCCCAAAAATGAAAAATTCCCTAACTTGGACAGACTTAACTAAGGCATGCGACAAAGTTTGGCTTGCAACCATGGCATGTAATAACTTCTAAATCTTTAAATGTTATCCAATATAGCCCAAACTTACTAGATTGTGAAATTACAGAATATCAGCATATTCCATGACCTGGATACCCGTCTCTGTCCCTAGAAGTGTGTGAGACAACATGGGAGACACAATAATCGTGGTACAAACAGCAGGTGACCAATATTCGTCCACCAGATACTGAATTCACCCGCACAGCGCTGAGGCAGCAGCAGCTTAAACCCATTTCACGATAATCATATAGTTGCCGTCTGCATCAAAGCGACAGCTTTGGATCCGAAGGAATCGCAGCCACACGCGCACGGCCCCCAAAAATAACGAGGGGCGAGGTGGCCAGACGCAGCCGCAGCCGCAGCCGAGCGGGGCGGGGTGGATCGCTTACCCTTGCTGGCGCTGATGAGGAAGTAGCCGTCGGGCGTGACGGGGCTGTAGAAGAGGTCGACCACCGGCCGCGAGTGGCCGTGGCACACCTTGGACACCGCCACCTTCTTCTTCTCCATTTCTCCTGGCTCCCCTTCCGCTCGCCTCCCCGGGTGGCCTGGCTCGTCGACTCCGGCGGCGGCCTGAAATGCGGCGCCCTCCTCCCCGAGGCCCTAACCCTAGCCCCGATAGGGAAAAAAAATACCAGGGAGAATCGAGGGTGAAAAATCGCGCGGCGAGGCGCGGGATCGGCTGATCCGGATCCCTGGAGTTTGATCTGTACAGGAGTTTTATTGGATGGAGGCGGCAATGGGGTGTGGGAGGGAGCCGAGGGTGAGGCTGTGGCTCGCCTCGGGGGTGGGGGACTGGGCGAAGGAGCGGGGAAGGGGAGTGGGGGAAGGAAGGCGAAGGTCCGGGTTATATCGGACTCTCGGGGCTCCTGTTGGCCGTTGGATCGTGGTCTGACGGTGCTGCTCTCGTTGGTTAGATTTTGGACATGCTTGTGAATCTTTGGACTGGATTTCTGCAAATTTGTTGGTTTTTTTTCTTCAAATTCAAAACCAGGCAGTGTAACGTGGAAATTGAGAAATCTATGTGGTCATCAAACTTATGGTAACATTTATGAACAAGTAGAGTTAGTAGCACAAACATTAACATTTATGAATGTAGGAGTATGGGCCTTCACAAGAGTTTCTAGACGAGTAAGGGCCTGTTCTGAACCTCTCCCAACTCCATAAACTCCACATATTCAGCTTCTCAAGCCAGCTTCTCACTTCACTTGGCGATTGCAAATCGTTCGGAAGCGTTATTAGCTTCTTGCAATGCTGCAGCCCAGCTAGGAGGTTGCCAGCCTGTTGGGCGCCACTCTGGGCCGGCTGGAGACAGCCCGATTCGGTCTGCCATGGGCATCTACAGGAGCATCACCATGGCTCCCAACGGCGTCGGGACAAGCACCGACGTCCATGCCATCAGGATGATGTCTCCTGCATGTTGCTTTGGGTGGCGGTGAGGATGATGCTCGCGTGCCGATGGGGATGCTGCGTCGAGGTGTCATTCTGGACAGGAACCACCGGGGATGGTTCTGGAATGGACGGGTCTGGAGGTGTAGGGGGCGCCGCCCGCCGACTGGGTGGAGTCGGCCGTGGAGGAAGGGGCAGCGGCGGCAGGAAGGTTATGTTGGAAATATGAGGAATTTACCATATGATCTTATTAATGAAAATACTAGATAAAGCATGACTAAAATAGCAAAGATAAAGCAAGTCATGCGATCTGACAAAGAGAAGGTAAATAACATCTGCAAATATGAACTAGAACAGAACATATCTAGAGCAGACAGTAGAACAAGGAACTGTGACAGGACCTCTAACAGGAAAAGCAAGAACACATACGGGACAACAGTAGCAACAATAGCACTGGACTTGGGGGCGGTGTCCTCGCTAGCCATGTCGTCAAGGAGGTTGTCGACGTCGGGGAAGAAGTCGTCGGAGTCCAGGGCATCCGTGACGAAGAAGTCAGTATTCGCGATGAGCGCTCCCCAAAAACATTATCACCCTTCTCCCGTGCATGACTCAAAGAGGTGGAGTTTCGGAGGCCTACTGTCCCGACCTGCGGTGCACGCTGCAAGCCGGGATGGGGAAGATCGTAGCAGCAGCGCTGTGCTCAGGAACTTTGTGGCGAGAGGAAGAGGATCTTCTGGTGTGCATCTCTGGTGTCGGAGTAAATGACCACGGGTAGCCTTATCTGCTCCCCCTGGCTTTTCAAGACATCGGGCCGACTGCGCCCCACAAGCATCCAAGACGAAGCGTCGTCTTCCCGTGACCGACTGGCCCAAGCGCCCGACTGCTGGAAGGGGGCGAGGCTCACTGAGCGGTCCCCATGTGGGTCGACTCCTAGCAGGCGGCCATCAGAGTGGCCGACTCCTAGCAGGCGGCCCACCCATGCACCCTCAAAGTTTGCACCCACATAACGACGACAAGACGGGGCGTGGCTACAGTGCAGCCTGCCACCCTCGAATCCCGGAGCAGGCGTGAGTGCAACATACTGGGCGGCCATCCCTCGCCCGGCGCGGCACCGTTGCCACATTGACTATGACATCATCCATGGCAGAGCAGCCATGCTCCCACAACGGGCTGTCGGTACGGCCCGCGGGCGGAAGGCCCTACTTGCTAGTGAGATACCAGAAGGTGGCATGACCAGACCAGTCGGCATAGGGGGAGGCCGGCTCCCAACAGCCGGCCCACCCCTCCCATAGAAGTTTGCGCGCCATTAACCAGATAAGTGTTGGGGAACGTAGCAGAAATTCAAAATTTTCCTACGTGTCACCAAGATCTATCTGTGGAGAAACCAGCAACAAGGGGAAGGAGAGTGCATCTACATACCCTTGTAGATCGCTAAGCGGAAGCGTTAAAGAGAACGGGGTTGAAGGAGTCGTACTCTTCGTGATCCAAATCACCGGAGATCCTAGTGCCGAACGGACGGCACCTCCGCGTTCAACACACGTACAGCCCGGTGACGTCTCCCATGCCTTGATCCAGCAAGGAGAGAGGGAGAGGTTGAGGAAGACTCCATCCAGCAGCAGCACAACGGCGTGATGGTGGTGGAGGAGCATGGCAATCCTGCAGGGCTTCGCCAAGCACCGCGGGAGAGGAGGAGTACTTGGGAGAGGGGGAGGGCTGCGCCAGAACTTGTGGTACGGCTGCCCTCCCACCCCCACATATATATATGGGCAAGGGAGAGGGGGGCCGGCCCCTTCAGATCCAATCTGAGGAGGGGGCGGCGGCCAAGGGGGGGAGGAGTGCCTCCTAAGTCAAGTGGAGGCCCTCCCCCTTAGGGTTTTCCCTGTCCCATGCGCATGGGCCTTGGGGGGGGCTGGTTCCCTGGCCCATTAAGGCTAGGGCGCCCCCCTACAGCCCATGCTACTGTATTGGACGTGGTGGAACAATTTCCGGACCTCCGGACCCCTCCGGAATCCTCCGGAACCTTCTGGAAGCTTCCCGGTACAATACCGAAAAAACCCGAACTTTTTCCGGAACCCGAACAACAACTTTCCATATATAAATCTTTACCTCCGGACCATTCCGGAACTCCTCGTGACGTCCGGGATCTCATCTGGGACTCTGAACAACATTCGGTAACCACATACAAACTTCCTTTATAACCCTAGCGTCATCGAACCTTAGGTGTGTAGACCCTACGGGTTCGGGAGACATGTAGACATGACCGAGACGTTCTCCGGTCAATAACCAACAACGGGATCTGGATACCCATGTTGGCTCCCACATGTTCCACGATGATCTCATCAGATGAACCACGATGTCAAGGACTCATTTAATCCCGTATACAATTCCCTTTGTCTAACGGTATTGTACTTGCCCGAGATTCGATCATCGGTATACCGATACCTTGTTCAATCTCGTTACCGGCAAGTCTCTTTACTCGTTTCGTAACACATCATCCCGTGATCAACCCCTTGGTCACATTGTGCACATTATGATGATGTCCTACCGAGTGGGCCCAGAGATACCTCTCCGTTTACACGGAGTGACAAATTCCAGTCTCGATTCGTGCCAACCCAACAGATACTTTCGGAGATACCTGTAGTGCACCTTTATAGCCACCCAGTTACGTTGTGACGTTTGGTACACCCAAAGCATTCCTACGGTATCCGGGAGTTGCACAATCTCATGGTCTAAGGAAAAGATACTTGACATTAGAAAAGCTTTAGCATACGAACTACACGATCTCTGTGCTAGGCTTAGGATTGGGTCTTGTCCATCACATCATTATCCTAATGATGTGATCCCGTTATCAACGACATCCAATGTCCATGGTCAGGAAACCGTAACCATCTATTGATCAACGAGCTAGTCTACTAGAGGCTTACTAGGGACATGGTGTTGTCTATGTATCCACACATGTATCTGAGTTTCCTATCAATACAATTATAGCATGGATAATAAACGATTATCATGAACAAGGAAATATATAATAATAACTAATTTATTATTGCCTCTAGGGCATATTTCCAACAGTCTCCCACTTGCACTAGAGTCAATAATATAGTTCACATCGCCATGTGATTAACACTCACAGGTCACATCGCCATGTGACCAACATCCAAAGAGTTTACTAGTGTCACTAAACTAGTTCACATCATCATGTGATTAAGACTCAATGAGTTCTGGGGTTTGATCTTGTTTTGCTTGCAAGAGAGGTTTTAGTCAACGGGTCTGCAACATTCAGATCCGTATGTACTTCGCAAATCTCTAGGTCATATTATAAATGCTGCTTCCACGCTCCACTTGGAGCTATTGCAAATGGTTGCTCCACTATACATATCCGGTTTGCTACTCAGAGTCACTCGGATAGGTGTTAAAGCTTGCATCGACGTAACCCTTTACGCCGAACTCTTTATCACCTCCATAATCGAGAAACATGTCCTTATTTACTCCAAGGACAATTTTGACCACTGTCCAATGATCCATTCCTGGATCATTCTTGTACCCCTTGACTGACTCATGGCAAGGCACACTTTCGGTGCGGTACACAGCATAGCATATGTAGAGCCTACGTCCAAAGCATAGGGGACGACCTTCGTCCTTTCTCTCTTTTCTGCCGTGGTCGAGCTTTAAGTCTTAACTTCATACCTTACAACTCAGGCAAGAACTCCTTCTTTGACTGATCCATCTTGAACACCTTCAAGATCATGTCAAGGTATGTGCTCATTTTGAAAGTACCATTAAGCGTTTTTGATCTATCATTATAGATCTTGATGCTCAATGTTCAAGTAGCTTAATCCAGGTTTTCCATTGAAAAACACTTTTCAAATAACCCTATATGCTTTCCAGAAATTCTACATCATTTCTGATCAACAATATGTTTACAACATATACTTATCAGAAATTCTATAGTGCTCCCACTCACTTCTTTGGAAATACAAGTTTCTCATAAACTTTGTATAAACCAAAAATCTTTGATCATCTTATCAAAGTGCATATTCCAACTCCGAGATGCTTACTCCAGTCCTTAGAAGGATCGCTAGAGCTAGCACACCTTTTAGCATCCTTGGGATCGACAAAACCTTTCTGATTGTATCATATACAATCTTTCCTTACGAAAACTGGTAAGGAAACTCGTTTTGACATCCATCTGCCAGATTTCATAAATGCAGCTAATGCTAACATGATTCCGACGGACTTAAGCATCGCTACGGATGAGAAAATCTCATCGTAGTCAACTCTTTGAACTTGTGAAAAAACTCTTCGCCACAAGTCGAGCTTCATAGATGGTGACATTACCATCCACGTCCGTCTTCTTCTTAAAGATCCATTTATCTCAATGGCTTGCCGATCATTGGGCAAGTCCACCAAAGTCCATGCTTTGTTCTGATACATGGATCCTATCTCAGATTTCATGGCTTCTAACCATTTGTCGGAATTTGGGCCCACCATCGCTTCTCCATAGCTCGTAGGTTCATTGTTGTCTAGCAACATGACCTTCAAGACAGGATTACTGTACCACTCTAAAGTAGTACGCATCCTTGTCACCCTACGAGGTACGGTAGTGACTTGATCCAAAGTTTCATGATCACTATCATAAGCTTCTACTTCAATTGGTGTAGGTGCCACAGGAACAACTTCCTGTGCCCTGCTACACGCTAGTTGTAGTGACGGTTCAATAACCATATCAAGTCTCCACCATCCTCCCACTCAACTTTTCGAGACAAACTTTTCCTCGAAAAAGGACCCGATTCAAGAAACAATCCCTATTGCTTTCAGATCTGAATTAGGAGGTATACCCAACTGTTTTGGGTGTCCTATGAAGATGCAATTTATCCGCTTTGGGTTCTAGCTTATCAACCTGAAACTTTTTCACATAAGCGTCGCAGCCCCAAACCTTTAAGAAATGACAGCTTAGGTTTCTCTAAACCATAGTTCACACGGTGTCATCTCAACGGAATTACGTGGTGCCCTATTTAAAGTGAATGTGGTTGTCTCTAATGCCTAACCCTTAAACGATAGTGGTAATTCGATATGAGACATCATGGTACGCATCCATATCCAATAGGGTGCAACTATGATGTTCGGACACACCATCAAACTATGGTGTTCCAGGCGGTATTAATTGTGAAACAATTTCCACAATGTCTTAATTGCGTGCCAAAGCTCGTAACTCAGATACTCATCTCTATGATCATATCATAGACATTTTATCCTCTTGTCACGACGATCTTCAACTTCACTCTGAAATTACTTGAACCATTCAATAATTCAGACTTGTGTTTCATCAAGTAAATATACTGAACATCTACTCGAATCATCTGTGAAGTAAGAACATAACGATATTCACTGCATGCCTCAGCACTCATTGGACTGCACACATCAAAAATGTGTTACTTCCAACAAGTTGCTATCTTGTTCCATCTTACTGAAAACGAGGCTTTTCAGTCATCTTGCCCATGTGGTATGATTTGCATATCTCAAGTGATTCAAAATCAAGTGAGTCCAAACGATCCATCTGCATGGAGTTTCTTCATGCGTATACACCAATAGACATGGTTCGCATGTCTCAAACTTTTCAAAAACGAGTGAGTCCAAAGATCCATCAATATGGAGCTTCTTCATGCGTTTTATACCAATATGACTTACATGGCAGTGCCACAAGTAAGTGGTACTATCATTACTATCTTATATCTTTTGGCATGAAAATGTGTATCACTACGATCGAGATTCAATAAACCATTCCTTTAGGTGCAAGACCATTGAAGGTATTATTCAAATAAATAGAGTAACCATTATTCTCCTTAAATGAATAACCGTATTGTGATAGACATAATCCAATCATGTCTATGCTCAACGCAAACACCAAATGACAATCATTCAGGTTTAATACTAATCTTGATGGTAAAGGGAGCGTGCGATGTTTGATCATATCAATCTTGGAAACACTTCCAACACATATCGTCAGCTCACCTTTAGCTAGTCTCCGTTTATTCCGTAGCTCTTTTATTTCGAGTTACTAACACTTAGCAACCGAACCGGTATCTAATACCCTGGTGCTACTAGGAGTACTAGTAAAGTACACATTAACATAATGTATATCCAATATACTTCTATCGACCTTGCCAGCCTTCTCATCTACCAAGTATCTAGGGTAATCCTGCTCCAGTGGTTGTTCCCCTTATTACAGAAGCACTTAGTCTCGGGTTTGGGTTCAACCTTGGGTTTCTTCACTAGAGCAGCAACTGATTTGCCGTTTCATGAAGTATCCCTTCTTGCCCTTGCCCTTCTTGAAACTAGTGGTTTCACCAACCATCAACAATTGATGCTCCTTCTTGATTTCTACTTTCGCGGTGTCAAACATCGCGAATACCTCAAGGATCATCATATCTATCCCTGATATGTTATAGTTCATCACGAAGCTCTAGCAGCTTGGTGGCAATGACTTTGGAGAAACATCACTATCTCATCTGGAAGATCAACTCCCACTCGATTCAAGTGATTGTTGCACTCAGACAATCTGAGCACAAGCTCAACGATTGAGCTTTTCCTCCCTTAGTTTGCAGGCTAAGAAAATTGTCGGAGGTCTTATACCTCTTGACGTGGGCACGAGCCTGAAATCCCAATTTCAGCCCTCGAAACATCTCATATGTTCCGCGATGTTTCGAAAACATCTTTGGTGCCTCAACTCTAAACCGTTTAACTGAACTATCACGTAGTTATCAAAACGTGTATGTCCGATGTTCGCAACATCCACAAACGACGTTTGGGGTTCAGCACACTGAGCGGTGCATTAAGGACATAAGCTTTCTACTGTCCGCATAATCGCTACTGTCAACTTTCAACTATATTTTCTCTAGGAACATATCTAAACAGTGGAACTAAAGCGCGAGCTTACGACATAATTTGCAAAGATCTTTTGACTATGTTCAGGATAATTAAGTTCATCTTATGAACTCCCACTCAGATAGACATCCCTCTAGTCATCTAAGTGATTACATGATCCGAGTCAACTAGGCCGTGTCCGATCATCACGTGAGACGGACTAGTCATCATCGGTGAACATCTTCATGTTGATCGTATCTACTATACGACTCATGCTCGACCTTTCGGTCTCTGTGTTCCGAGGCCATGTCTGTACATGCTAGGCTCGTCAAGTTAACCCTAAGTGTTTTGCATGTGTAAAACTGTCTTACACCCGTTGTATGTGAACGTAAGGATCTATCACACCCGATCATCACGTGGTGCTTCGAAACGACGAACTTTAGCAACGGTGCACAGTTAGGGGAGAACACTTCTTGAAATTGTTGTAAGGGATCATCTTATTTACTACCGTCGTTCTAAGTAAACAAGATGCATAAACATGATAAACATCACATGCAATCAAATAGTGACATGATATGGCCAATATCATATTGCTCCTTTTGATCTCCATCTTCGGGGCTCCATGATCATCATCATCACCGGCATGACACCATGATCTCCATCATCGTGTCTCCATGAAGTTGTCTCGCCAACTTATTACTTCTACTACTATGGCTACCGGTTAGCAATAAAGTAAAGTAATTACATGGCGTTGTTCAATGACACGCAGGTCATACAATAAATAACAACTCCTATGGCTCCTGCCGGTTGTCATACTCATCGACATGCAAGTCGTGATTCCTATTACAAGAACATGATCAATCTCATACATCACATATCAATCATCACATTCTTCTTGGACATATCACATCACATAGCATACCCTGCAAAAACAAGTTAGACGTCCTCTAATTGTTGTTTGCATGTTTTACGTGGCTGCTATGGGTTTCTAGCAAGAACGTTTCTTACCTACGCAAAAACCACAACGTGATATGTCAATTGCTATTTACCCTTCATAAGGACCCTTTTCATCGAATCCGTTCCGACTAAAGTGGGAGAGACTGGCACCCGCTAGCCACCTTATGCACCAAGTGCATGTCAATCGGTGGAACCTGTCTCACGTAAGAGTACGTGTAAGGTCGGTCCGGGCCGCTTCATCCCACAATACCGTCGAAACAAGATTGGACTAGTAACGGTAAGCATATTGAACAAAATCAACGCCCACAACTACTTTGTGTTCTACTCGTGCAAAGAATCTACGCAATAGACCTAGCTCATGATGCCACTGTTGGGGAACGTAGCAGAAATTCAAAATTTTCCTACGTGTCACCAAGATCTATCTATGGAGAAACCAGCAACGAGGGGAAGGAGAGTGCATCTACATACCCTTGTAGATCGCTAAGCGGAAGCGTTCAAGAGAACGGGGTTGAAGGAGTCGTACTCGTCGTGATCCAAATCACCGGAGATCCTAGTGCCGAACGGACGGCACCTCCGCGTTCAACACACGTACAGCCCGGTGACGTCTCCCATGCCTTGATCCAGCAAGGAGAGAGGGAGAGGTTGAGGAAGACTCCATCCAGCAGCAGCACAACGGCGTGGTGGTGGTGGAGGAGCGTGGCAATCCTGCAGGGCTTCGCCAAGCACCGCGGGAGAGGAGGAGTACTTGGGAGAGGGGGAGGGCTGCGCTAGAACTTGTGGTGCGGCTGCCCTCCCACCCCACACATATATATAGGGGCAAGGGAGAGGGGGGCCGGCCCCTCAGATCCAATCTGAGGAGGGGGCGGCGGCCAAGGGGGGGAGGAGTGCCTCCCAAGTCAAGTGGAGGCCCTCCCCCCTTAGGGTTTTCCCTCTCCCATGCGCATGGGCCTTGGGGGGGGGCTGGTTCCCCTGGCCCATTAAGGCTAGGGCGCCCCCCTACAGCCCATGCTACTGTATTGGACGTGGTGGAACAATTTCCGGACCTCCGGACCCCTCCGGAATCCTCCGGAACCTTCTGGAAGCTTCCCGGTACAATATCGAAAAAACCCGAACTTTTTCTGGAACCCGAACAACAACTTTCCATATATAAATCTTTACCTCCAGACCATTCCGGAACTCCTCGTGACGTCCCTGATCTCATCCGGGACTCCAAACAACATTCGATAACCACATACAAACTTCCTTTATAACCCTAGCGTCATCGAACCTTAAGTGTGTAGACCCTACGGGTTCGGGAGACATGTAGACATGACCGAGACGTTCTCCGGTCAATAACTAACAGCGGGATCTGGATACCCATGTTGGCTCCCACATGTTCCACGATGATCTCATCGGATGAACCACGATGTCAAGGACTCATTTAATCCCGTATACAATTCCCTTTGTCTAACGGTATTGTACTTGCCCGAGATTCGATCGTCGGTATACCGATACCTTGTTCAATCTCGTTACCGGCAAGTCTCTTTACTCGTTCCGTAACACATCATCCCGTGATCAACCCCTTGGTCACATTGTGCACATTATGATGATGTCCTACCGAGTGGGCCCAGAGATACCTCTCCGTTTACACGGAGTGACAAATCCCAGTCTCGATTCGTGCCAACCCAACAGATACTTTCGGAGATACCTGTAGTGCACCTTTATAGCCACCCAGTTACGTTGTGACGTTTGGTACACCCAAAGCATTCCTACAGTATCCGGGAGTTGCACAATCTCATGGTCTAAGGAAAAGATACTTGACATTAGAAAAGCTTTAGCATACGAACTACACGATCTCTGTGCCAGGCTTAGGATTGGGTCTTGTCCATCACATCATTCTCCTAATGATGTGATCCCGTTATCAACGACATCCAATGTCCATGGTCAGGAAACCGTAACCATCTATTGATCAACGAGCTAGTCTACTAGAGGCTTACTAGGGACATGGTGTTGTCTATGTATCCACACATGTATCTGAGTTTCCTATCAATACAATTATAGCATGGATAATAAACGATTATCATGAACAAGGAAATATATAATAATAACTAATTTATTATTGCCTCTAGGGCATATTTCCAACAATAAGACGGGGTGCGGCTATAGTGAACGCATGCCAGGTGGCGGCACCGTAGCCACGCCCGCCCCAACCAAGCCACCGTCATCAGGGGCAAGGCTATAGTAATGAGCAGCCGATAGGGCCCACAAGCGGTGGGCCCAGCCTGTCGGCCTAGAGCCCGGCAACCGGCAGGACCCACCAGTCGGCGGGCCCCAGTGGCCGACGGAGAAGACGGTGCCATAGACACTGACGGCCTGGGTCCACACCCGGCCGGATTACCATTGTACCCCTGGGGGGTAGGCCTATATAAACCCCCAGGGCACCCATGCAAAGGGTTGATCTCTTGGAGTTTCACACACACATATAGAGAGAAGAGGAGAGCTAGACCTGCCCTTCTTCTTCCTCTGGCCGAACAGCTCAAGGAGCAACTTGTAGCCACTTGCTGATTTAGTGATCATGTAGAGACCCGTAGAGCAGGACTAGGGGTGTTATCTCCTAGGAGAGCCCTGAACCTGGGTAAGATTCGACGGCGTGCATGTCTTCGCCTCATCCTGTTTCCAGACACCGGCGATGTCTTACTAGCTTCCGCAATGATTAGCCATCCTTTGGCATATGTCGCACCTACCACCCGACATTTGCCGCCCACCGTGGGGCTAGGTGCACCGTCGTCCGGAGACCTGCTCTAGACGGGAACCCTGTTCCTTCCCAGCGAGCATAGCCAGCCCGACACGTCCGATGGTGCCTGCATAGACGCGCTGCATGGCGTCGAAGCCGTGTGCGCGGTGAGCTGCCTCGCTAATCTCCTCGGCGAGATCCGCCTCTCCGACAAGCCCGCACCAGATGCGGGCTCAGCCAGCTCCGAGAGCTGCCTCATCGACCTCCTTGGCAAGCTCGACATCACCAACAAGCCCGCCTTCGACTTGGAGTCGATCGACTCCACCGACCCGATGCTTTTCGATTTTGACACAACATCTCTCGACGCCTTACCCACCAACGTGGTAGTCATCGACGACCCACTACCTTGTCCCGACAGTAGCGGCAGCACCGTCACCGAGGTGCTCGTCATCAGCCACGGCGCAGCATCCGGCGCGGACGCCCCCGACGTGCTGCAGGCGACGATACGTGACCTGTCTGGACCCATTGCAAGCGATGCCGATGCCGACACATTGGAGGCCCACCACCTTGCGCTCGTCGAGAGCAGCAAGAAGCTAGCCTCCATGAGACGCCTCATTGTGGCCTATCAGCGCGAGGTTGATCGTGCCGCCTGCGGCACGCCGGCTACTGGCGGGCCTAGCCGCCTGGACACTGTCAAACAGCGTGGTGCCGCTATCGCCAGCATGCTGGGGGGCTGACCGCCCAGTCTACGGCACACCCATCGAGAACCTGCGTGCTGCCCAGCCGGCAGCAGACAAGCTAGAGAACCTGGACGGAGACGAACGACGCTACATGACAGAGCACGTCCAACAACTCATCGACGCGGCTGTCGAGCGGCATGAAGCCGGCACCCGCGTGGAGAATCCTCCGCTCCGCTAAGAGCATGGCGCGACCTCCCGGACGCCGACTGCAGGCAGTGCCCGCGAGCACTACAAAAAAATACACTTCCGTGATGATACGTGTTTGTCACAGTAGGTCGCGTTTTTTGTCATGCATGTACATCCATGACGATTTTATGACAGAATCAAGATAGTCATACATATGCTGTCGTAGAAGTGTTCCATGATATTACCAAAATTATCATCACGAAAGTGTCCACTTCCATGACGATAAATCGCGCGTCACAGAAGTGCTTTCGTCAAGGGTGATTGACACGTGACATCCACCGTAACGGAACACCGTTAAGCTATTGGGTCCGGTTTTGGATCCGATAACATGTTAACAGCCGGGACCAATGGGAAATTTCCATGTATAAAATTCTGATTGGCTGGAGGGAACACCTATCAGCTTGTCAGTGTGCCAGATGTCGCCCGTACATTGGAGGAGACATGCCTATGATACGTCGACAAGTGGCGGGGCCCAACAAAGGCTCATATAGGTTAAAAAGGCCGGCGAGTCAAAGGTCTGTAGTACTTACTCAGGTACTAGTGGGCCAGCCCAATAATGGCCTGTTTAATAAAGGCCCATTTAAGGCCCGAAGCCAGATCTGGCCCGTAAATTGTTCGCCGAATATTTAGGCCCAATTACAGCCCAGTGACTTTTGGCCTGTTAGAGGCCCGATGTAGACATGGGCCCATTTCAGCCCGGTGTGACTTTCGGCCTGGGAATGGCCCGTGCTGCCAATGGGCCATATATGGTCCGACGGGACATCGGGCCCACTAACGGCCCATGATAAAGGTGGCAACAGTTAAGCCCAACGTGACTTTGGGCCTGTTAAAGGTCTATCGTATAATTCGGCCCGTTGATGCCTGTACTAAGCTTTTGGCCTCTTAAAGGCCCATGATATCAGTGGCCCAACTAAGGCCCGAGATATGCTTCGTCCTGATAACGGCCCATTATATAACTGGGCCCAAAAAGGCCCGGTCTACATTTCAGCTTGCTGAAGGCCCATCGACGACTAGTGAAAATTGTGGCCCAACATGCATTTCGGCCTGCTAAAGGCCCATCATTTCATCTGGGCCGTAACAGGCCAGTAGAATATCTAGCCTGTTAATGGCCCAACGCTACCTGGGCCAAACTAAGCGCTGGGTCCACAAAAGGCCCAACTAAAATATAGGCCAGCGTAAGTTGTGGGCCTGGCGCAAAGTGTGAAGGCTCCAATCATTCGAGCCCAAGAAAGATGCATACCGGCCCAATTGTGGCCCGCTAAAAACTAGGCCCGTTAGAGGCGAATGTTTCAGCTCGGTCGACTACATTAGTTTTTTTTCAGATAGGAATGATACCAGTAACTAGTAGGAATTAAGAACAAACCTACTATATACAATAAATAAATTATGGCATAGTAACTAAGAATAAATCTACACCATACAATAAAGGATTTATGGTATATTACATCCACTGGACATCGAAGTTCACCACGAGTGATCATAAAGCGCAACGAAGAAGCAGATTACAAAAAGTGGGCACAATTGCAGCGTAACAAAATAATATTGAACCGAGACCACTTCCAAGACAGTTCAAGAAAGGTTAGCCTTGCGCGGGAACTGTTGCGCAAGCTGCTAAGAAAGGCTATGAGACCGACCTAGCATGTCGGTCATAGCTTCCAGGTGTAGCTGTTTAGCGATGAGGTTCTCATTGGTGTTCTCCGCAATCTTTCTTAGAGGTAGGACTTCAAGTCGAAGTTGAGTTGCAGAATGCCTTTCTGTTAGAACTTGGGACTGAAGAAGTCGAACTAATTCAGACAACGAATTCTGTGAGCTTGTCTGACTGCTAGTCTCAAGTAACTTGAACATTGCATCAAGACAAGACTTTGGGGTTGTCTCGCTATCTTCAAGATGTTTTACCTTCTTTGCTGCAATATATGTTGGGTTTGTCTCACAACCTTCAGCAGACTTGTGCATGCCATCAGGCATATCACCCTGAAACAAAGTAGAGAGATGACAGGTTTTGCATGTGTATAAACAAAGATGATAAATGTGCTGTCAGTTCCATCCAATTTCAAATTAGGAAATAAAGAGTAAGTTCAAAATATCAATAGCATAATTTGGCATTGTTCATAATGCGGGGAGCTTCACCACACTACTGGATTACCATGTCAACATAACAAGCATAGATGAAGGGCAAAGAAAATCATTGTGTCTATGTTGGTTAATGTGCATGGCATGTTGTTCATATCATCAGCCACATCAGTAAGATAAAACAGGAGATAACAAAGTGCAAACGTGGGCTGCTTCACCACACACTGGATTATAGATCCACAAAAACAAGCGTACATATAGGGAGTATTGAGTAATGTGCATGGTATGAATAAGGAATTTGGTTTTACAAGTAAAACTTAGAACTTACGGTTCGTGCGAACATGCATTTTGATAGAAACAACAAACTAAACAGCAGTAAACGATAGGGAGTATGAGCAAATTAAACAGCAGTTGAGGATAAAGGTTTTAGAAGGACTGGCTTACATTAACAGTTAACATCGGCTTTATAATGCCCTTCTCCATGTCAAGGGAAGGATAACTCAAGAATTTCAGCACAGAATCTTCTTCATAAGCATTGCCTGTACTCTACATTTTGTAGAGAGTAATTATAGATATGATAATACTGGAAGGGATAGAGGATAATGAAGATAAGATGCAGATTGATGCTACATAATCAACTACCAATCCTTGGAAGTACAAGCATTAGAGGACAAAATGTACTGACAAGAGCAATGGGCTACACTTCTGCAGTGGCATTGTCTGTGTATTCTACTTTTTGGTAAGATTAAATATAGATCTGATCTTTTTTAGTAAATGGTGGGCGAGGGAGATAAGATGCAGAATGCTACACAATGAACCAATCCCTCTTCCCATAATACAAGAGTGTTTTGAACACTGGTGTACTGTACAAAACGTTCTTATATTATGGGATGGAGGGAGTAGCTGTTAATGTAAGTACAATGATAGACAATGTTCAATCCTTATAAGAGGACTACAGAGCTAAACCTCTTCAAAAGCATTGGGTTGATTCTAAATTTATGTAAGAGTCCATACGGATATTATAATGTCCACCAAATGGACGATAACGAGGCTAACATGTGAGTGATGCTACATAATCAAACACCTATGAAAGTAAGTATGGTCATACAGGGCAAGAGGTACTCATAAGAGCAATGCAGTGTGCAATATAGTTGCGAGATTCTGTGGTCCCTTGAGAATGAATGTTCTTCTGCTAACAGTTTTCGTACAAGTGAGACGTTAAGGCAAATGCAGAAATGTAGTTCAAATTGTGATGTGATATCATAGGCAGTACCTTACGCTGCAGCCGAGACCAATGTGTAACAATATTATTCCAGTCACCGTCAGATAAATGTAGCACCGGAGACTTTACAGAAATTTCGTTTAGAGGCTTGCCATTTAAGTGTGCTTGCCTCGGGTAGGAACGATACTTCATCAACGAGTGCTTGAAAAGCACAACCAACCCTTGCTCGTCTTCACAATCCAGTTTGGTCCTCGCCTATTTAAAATAATGAAATCTTGTGTCTTTTTTCAGTAGAAACATATGCAGTAATGACCATGAATAACTTTAGTACATTACTTACGCGTAAGTTGCGGAGGAAGACTGGAAATTGTTCTGTGTCGGCGGTATAATCTTTCCATGAAGGAAAAATGTGCACAAAGTTCCTGACAATAATATAAGCTTCGTCTTCTAAACTGGGAAGAAATGGAACAGGGGTCTTATTTGCTGCAATTGGGGCCCTCTCTGGTTCGAACAGGGATTTGGCAACTAGATTTGGTGTACTCTTTGCTGGAATGGGTGTTTTGCGTCGTAGAGCTAGTGTTATGTCAACTGGCATCATCATACTGTTTGCTGCAGTTGGGGTCTACTGAGTTGGGGCATCAGAAATGACCAGTGTAGTAGGGCTAGAGTCTGTTAGAGTTGGGGTGTTTTGTGGGTCAGGTGGTATTGCAACTACACCTAATGGGCTATTTGATTTATCAGGTGCCACTGCCTTTTCCAAATACTTTGCTTGTGCTCCTCCGCGATCAGCAATCGCCCTCTTCCTTTTGAACGTCTGATACACAAGAACAACATTTGAATGGATAAATATGGTATGATGACAGATGGAATATGTACTGAAAATGGATAGGCAGGGCGTATTCACATACATGATGTGTAAACTAAGCTAATGGCAGTTCAACAAAGTAGAAGCAATACAAAGCATCAGTTGCAAGATATGTGCGACCAATATAACCTTGGAAAGCTAGAGCAAGCACCTTGATGGGTGAATAAGATAGGGCATCTGCCTCTGACTCCTCCACTAGGGAGCTACATTGACTTAGGTCTCCCTCTAGCTCAGAATCACTGTTAGGATCATATTCTGAGCATGAATTTGTAGGTGGAGAGCGTTTGCATTCATTGCATCCAGACTTGATATCAGTCCCTTAATGCCAAGTTTGACAGCCATGGCATTGTTCTGCTTTATCGTTTTCATGTGTGCAAGCTCATATCATTATGATGTTGTTCATAATCTGAGATTCATGAAAACATAAAAAGTAGTCAGATTATCTATGGAATGCATTGCGGATTCAACTCGAAGAGTATCTCCCTATAAACCCCTGCATATGCAAAGTTCACCCCCAACCGTGCTGTCCAGACCACACACAGAAATACAAACCCCTTATGTCTCTATAACAGGCAGACGCACATTTCAAAACTGAAGTAGGAACATTAGAATCATATGAAATTCATATTTTTGAACAAATAAACTAAGGAATTATGAGTGGCATAATGTTTGGCTTCAAGGGTGGAGTGTTGGTAGTACGACACAAAGCAAGTAGGCAGATTGTATTCCATGTAAAAGATTGAAGCCTATGTAAAAGCTGGAAATGGCACTTTCTTTCTATACAATGCAGTGTTCGTTGCCCACACATGATGGAAGAGATCACATAGAGAAATACTATTCACTCATGTCTACGGTTCCAATATTTTGAAACAGGGTGGTCCACCCTAAAAGAATATTGACAAAAAATATGACAAGGGAAGCATAGATGTAGTGAATCAATCATTTACTTGTGAGCTTACTAGGACAAGTGTGCAGAATTGTAACTGCAGTAAGAGACCGTCCAAAATCTGAATCAAGATGTTTGTCTAGCACTTATTGTTTGCAACTAGTCGACGTGAATAATTGGATATTATATCGAATGAGTAAGAAAGACAAGTAAAATTGTCAACAAACCTGGCTTGGTAATCTGGGTCAATGTCACTACGACCAACAATCCAAAATGACTAGTGTCTATTCCTAGGGCCAGAATTTTGAAAACCATGTGAACTATACAGGCACTAAAGATTACTGAAATACATCTGAACCATTAAGTGTAGGTAGCACTCAACACATAACAAACCCTAATCACAGTCCTGCCTAATGAGTAATGAATCAATTAGAAAATGGGTGATGAGGAGTCGCTGCTGAGTGTTGAGGGCGTATCTCACAATAAATTGGGTTGGCTTAGTGGGTGCTGCACGCCTGAGCCCTGAACGGACTGGGAAGGTAGGCACGGTGGCGCGCCCGGGCGGTGGTGACGCTGTTGGGCGAGCGGCTCCTGACCTCCTATTACTTTGGTGTCTCCTCCTATAGTCATGCCGTCCGGGGATGGCAAGTCGCCGGCGAGGCAGGCGGCTGGGGGCGAGTAGAGATCGGAAGCGCGCAGCAGAACAGAGGGGAATTGGGGCTTGGGACGACCCAAAATCCCAGGGTGGGTCGGCCCACCGTGGGCACCCTATAGAGATACACACCCGAGCGGCGAACATGCATTTTCAAAACTAATTTAGGAACATTTAGCTGACCAATTAAACAATTCTATTTTAATAATATCAGATTCGTATTTGAACAACTAAGCTTGTTTAGCTTGATGGGTGGAGCAGTGCTATTATGACACGAAGCACGTATTCTGATTGTATAGTGATCATAAAAGGGGGAAACTCTAAGCATGTTTTTTTAGCAAAAAAGGTTTCCCCTCCGATTTCCTTTAAAGAAACCACCACGGAACCAACACGATCAATTAAACCCTAAGCATGATCAATTAAATCATATTATGACTGTGCCATGGCAGATTTGAAGCTGCAAACCAGAGAAATGATATTTAGCCACCATTGTTTGCTTCGAACTAAGAACTAAATTCTAAGAGCTGAAAAGAAAGTAGAGTAACCAAGTTACGATCTATTTTCTGGTTGAGATCAAAAAGTTGAGGAGATATGAAGTACTACCTCTCTTGCGGTGCCGTGTAGGCATCGGGGGTGCGATGACTGTCGGTGGCGTTGAAGTAGATCTGCGATGGTAGATGGGTGCATTGGGGGATAAGTCCCGTTGCGGTGGAAGAGAAGGCCGTGTGAGCGGCCCCAGCAAAGAGGACGACGGCGCCGATGAAGCGAGAGGACACGATGCAAGGCTCTTGGTCCGTCGCCGTGGATGAGAAACGTCCATCTCTAGCAGTGGACGATGCGGTCTTGGTAGGCGCTCCGGCATGGTGGAGGACGGTGGCGATGGATGGGGTGGAGGACAACGGCGATGGATGGGGTGGCGGACGGAAGAGGCTGGTGTGGGGATGGTGTTCTAGCGCGGACCATGTATGAATGGAAAAATGGAGGGAGAGGTATGGGAAACCATGTTTTTGGGACGCGCCTGTCTGAAATATAGGAAAGTTACGAACTTAGCCCCCATTTAAAATTTGGACGCCTCATCGGTTGGGGATAGGACGGTAATCTCGCATCTCGCCAATATTTGCCCAGAGTGATTTCGGGCGAGGAGAGGGTGGTTGGCACCCATGGTTGGCGCCCATGGTGTATGAACGAGGCTGACAGGTAGGGCGGTTGTGTCACGCCTGAGTGAAGTTACAAACCTGCCCCTATTGAAAATATTTGCCTACATCAATTTCGGCCGAGTCGAGTTTGTTTTACCACCCACCGTGTATGAATGGGGAAATGGAGGGAGAATCAGAGGTCTTTCGGACAAGCTCGAATCAAATGTGTTTTGCCGCCCATGTTTGCCGCCCACCGTGTCGGAGTGGGCTCAGAGGCAGTCGTGTCACATCTAATTGAAGTTACTAACCTACCCCTATTTAGAGCAGTGGAAATCTGGCCGATGGATATTCCGTGTAATGGGTAGACAGTAATTTCCATCTCCCAAACACTTGGCTTCGGGCAGCCGACGTGGGAGTGGACATTTTGCCGCTTCTTTCGAATTTTGGGATAATAAGCATCCACGTTTACCCTGGCAACTAAATTCGAGTCCATTTTGTATTCCTATACGAATCTTTATAAATCATTCTATGTGTTTTTATATATCTTCAAAAGCATGACAAAGATGTATTCCACTGTCATATATGAATATATTTACAAATGCCAATACTCAAATTCAGAAGCTAGATTCCAGTTTAAGGTGAATTCGAATATTTGGAACACTTCATGTCCAACTCAAATGTCACACACAGCATAATGTGTACTCCATTTAGATATGTAAACAAGCGATGTATCAAGATTCAAATACCGAGTCAATCAACCAAGAATGTACACAACTAACAAACATATAAACACTTATAGAGTATATGGATCAATAATATCAACTAACATACATAAGCCAGGCCGTTGTACTTTTTTTTGCTACAACAACATCCTTTTTTTTAGCCAAGCTACTACAACATCTTGGCCCTTTCTGATGCGTGCCACTTATGGTCCATCTATATTACTATTATTGTTGAATGCGCATTCAGCCCGATTGGCATATTTGTAGGTCTGGCACAGCAATCAAAATGACATGTCTCCAAGTCTTATCAATTAATATAGACTTGTGCTCAAATAAAATTACAAACCAAAAAACAAAAAACAATTATTACATGATCTCTAAAACAAATGGTTTGATTGATTACATGAACAAACAACACAAAGGTTACTAAACAATGGAAAGAACATTTCACCTATGATTTACCAAGTGGGAATTTAATTTTCTTTTTTCCTTCAGGACCTTAACAATGCGGTCAGTCTCAGCTTGCTTCGTTTTGAAATCCACCAAATATTTAATGGTTGTCTTGAGTACTGCTTGTGATTGTGTTGTTTGCTTCCTCAATATGTCAACTTCATCTCTAAGTGCAGAAGCAAAATCTCTTTCTACCACTAGTTTAGCCTCCAGAGCACCAGCAGTTGGCAATTCATAATGCACGATTGTGCCAGTGCCACTATTGTGGGATGATACAACATCCATGGGGACCTCGCTCTTTGATCTTGGGCTAACCTGTTTTGCCATTAAAGTTTAGATTCGATTCAAAAAAGTTGAAGTTAGCAAAACATCTCAACTGGGAGTTATAACAACAAACCAATTAAACAAACAAGGAATTAAAGAGTTTAAATTGGATGCTGAAAAGTAGTTATTAACATCATTGTAACCCATTGTTGCAGCAGCAAAGCAGTTAAACAAAAAACTAGCCATTTAAGTTCAGGCAAACAGGTAATCTTATCAGTAAGTATCAAACACATAGATAGGTGCAGTCTATAATAGGATTAACAGGCTGTAACATTATGTAATCAGTAGCAAACTAAATTAAGCCAAGCAACGTAATTGAACAATTTTGCAATAAGTGGCTAACTAAAATTCCGAGAAGCAGGTAACTGAACTTACGCTAGCTCTTTGTAGAGGCACATTGCAACTTCTTTTTCGCTTACAAGGTTGTACGAAGGAGTCCATGGCATCAATTGCTTGGATACGCAGTCCCAATACTTATTTCTTCCCACACTACATTGGTAAGTCGAATGGTTAATCTGGTAAGATGGTGCGTCCTTGATATGTTATATGAGGACGTGTAGTCAGACTAGTTGTAGCCACACACATCACACTGTCTTTTACTGTATATTTCATGTGGTTACTTTTGGCATACCGAGATCTAAGCAATCTACAATAGGATGAAAAGACTAACATCCTTCACATTATTGGCGAACTCAGTTCATAAAAACAAGCAATTCAACCATTTTGTGGGTAAATAAAGAGCGCCACTGGAATATTTTTCACTACCCCAATCATACACGCAAAAAGGGGCGACGCCACCATAGGGGCTGGTATGGGCGGCCGCCTCGGGTGGCTGGAAAGTGTGCACCTAGTTTGAGTCGTCCAGGTTGGCCCAGGCTAGTTTTGTTCGTCCCAACGCACGATCAGCCAATGTAAAAAATGAAGAAAAATGTTTCAATTTGGATGGGCCAATAACATAAGTGCAAGGTAGGCCCTATAGCAGGCTCGCGGCCCAAACGAGCGCCTCCCATATCGATCGATAGCAGGAAAAATCCCAATTCATTCGCTCCAGCCTCCAGTCTGGTTCGCTCCTAACTTAGCTGCCGCTGGACAGACCGACATAGCACTTCCTTGCGCCCTCGTTGGAGGGTGGTCGCCGGGCTTCAAGCAAACAGAATGACAAGAAGATGAAGACCCAACCCTGGGTGTAGCCTGTGTGGGAGGCAGCGACGGCAGCACGGGCATGGCATCGAGCTTGTGCAAACAGACAGTCGCAGCTTGCAAGAGTAGCACGCGCAACGAGCAGGTACATCACATCCCTGATTATATCTAATTCAACTGTTCAATTTCTGGCCAATAGTTAAACCTGACGATGTTGTAAAACCGCCTGTATGTAGAGAATCTATGAGAAAATGAAACCAATTTCTGCTTATTTTATAACTCCCCCAATCAATACTGAACCGACTGAATCTGATGTATCTAATCAAGTTTCCGATGCAAACATAGAAGCTCATGTTGTTCTTGAGCCTGAAGTGTCTAATGAACATACTGCTAATGAAGGATTTGATGCAAACATTTTACATGCTCCTGGTGATGAACATTAGTGAGGGATGTCGTGGTGGGCGCACGGCAGATGCCATGGGATGGCTAAAGAGAGGAGGAGGCTCGAGGGCACTGGTGGGCTCCAGAGCCGGGGTTGGCATGAGCGAGCGCGGGACGCAAGACATACGCAGGTCCGGGGCTCTCCGGAGAGATAACACCCCTAGTCCTGCCGAGTGTAGTTGATACGCGATAGTACAAGGTTGCTCCTGGAGCTGTATGGAGGAGGAAGGAAGGCTGGCCAGAGCTTAGGCTGCTCCTTCTCCTTGGGTGGATTCTACCGGTGGGTGGCTAGTTTCTCTATCCTGGCTTTCTTACTCATCTGCTTGCTTGCTTGCTTGTATATGCGAGGGCTCCTGGGGTGTTTTATAGGCCAACCCCCCAGGGGTACAATGGTAATGTTACAAGTTGGTGGGTCCGGTTCGTCGGTGTCTGAGGACCCGGGCTGGGACCCGCTAGGGGCTTGTGGTTCGCAGGGTCCCCGTAGGTGCGGGCCCCGCATGCCTAGGGGGCCGTGCGACATCTTGTCCATCGTCAGGGCGTGGCCGAGTCGAGTCGTGTATAGTGGTGCTCCATCAGGTCGCTGCTTGCTGTCATCAGCAGTGACGACGGGGACAATGTAGCCACGCCGGCCCTGGTCAGCGGGTAGGTGAGGGGCAATGTTGCCACGCTCCGGCTGACCAGGAGCATGGGCAGGGCACTGTTGCCCCGGTCATCAGGGGCTGGAGACTCGTCCCGTGGTACGGCCTGGATGGGATGGGAGCTGATCCGTGGCTGGGTTGCGGAGCATGCCACAGGTGGAGCTGGCTTGTTGGGGAAGCCTTGGTTGTACCGGGTTCGGCTGTCTTGTACTTGTTGTCGAGGCCGAGTCGAGGTGCTTGGCCGGGTCGGAGAGTTTGGCCGGGTTGCGGGGCCTGGCCGGGTCAAGCGACCCGGCCGAGCGCGTGCCGGCTTGAGGGGCGATGCCGGCCCCGTTGTTTTTTGAAAAGGATCCGGGTTCTGTTGCCTGCCCGGGGTTCATCCCCCCGACAAGGGACTTACGCTAGCTTGTTGTACAGGCTCACTGCAGCTCTGCTTGCGCTTGGGATGTTCCATGTATGAGTCCATGTTACCACTTGCTTGGATGTGCAGGCCTTGTGCTCCTTGCATCCCCCTCTACATTTTTGACACGGGGAATGGTTGATCAAATAAGAGGAATCAACTTTGCTGTTGTACCGGAGGACAGATACTTACAAGGTTATACAGGTGTGCAGGATGTGTACCAGATCCCGTAGCGCCGTCATGCTTCGCTAAAAAATGGTTTTGCTTGTTTCAGATGATATCTACAGAAGAAATAAGAGTTAAAGTCAGAGTTGCATAGGCGTGTAAGCTAAGGGAGCAATGAAAGGATATCCAAACATCATCGGAACAGTGCACAAGGGAGTGATGTGTGGATACCTAGTTCAGGCCGGCATTTGGGCATGCTCGCCTAGCTAGAGTGCGGGTCACTTCAGAGCCGTTGAGGGTGATGCGCTGGCGTTGGCTAGCCGCACACGGATGCAGATCTTGAGTGGCAGCAAAGCGCTACGATGCGGTGGACGAGACCGTTGGTGAAGCCCCAACGGCCTCGGGGGCGGAGGTGCAATGATGTGCTCGGTGAAATAGCCCCGGTGAGGTGTGAGACAGCGTCGGTGAAGCATACCTGATGCGGTGGAAGTCGGTGTCTGTGAGGCACGTCAGTTATGGCGGCCGACGTTGTTGGTGGACCACCCAGTGCAGTGGACGAGGGCGTAGATGAGGTAGCTCCGGTGCGGTGGTGAAGCACGACCGTCGTCTTTGTCGTAGTCGTCCGACACAGAGGTGGGGAAAGAGACGAGACGAGGGGCGATTTGAACTTTGCTTGGGTTGGCGGAGAATTTGGGATTTGAGCAATCTGGGCGCGGAAGGTGGCGGTGGAGAAGGGAGATTTTGCAGCGCTAGAATTGGGGCCGCTAGATATTTCAATCCGAAACGTGGAAGCGCGAACTTATTTTGTCGTTGGGGGGGAGGGAGGGAGGGGGGTGGGTGGCTGGGTGCTAAGCGTCCGTCCGACACACGCGACCACCACGACACAACCCTGGTCTGCCTGGTGCGCCTACATTTGAGAATGCAAACGAATCTTCTTTCATTTGCAAATGAATCTGTATGTATTACCATGCCCGTGTTTTCCTTGCAAATAATTAGTCATTCGAAACGAGATAATATAAATGAATCAATGAGGAGTTATTTGAAAAAAAATCGAAACATTATCCATGGTATCCACGCTAACGTGGATTAGAGTGTGTGTCACACAATTAGTTATTTGAATTAGAGTGTGTGTCACATAGCGATCTTCAATTATAATGTGGATTTCACATTTCACTGTATCCATGCTACTTTTTTAATACAAATTCATATGTATATGATGAACACCATGGTAGTGAGAAAACTTTTGATGGATTCAAACATATGACCTACAAAATAGCACAACAAATCGAGTCAATGTCAACTTTTTGAAACCTAGTATGGCACGAATTCGGAATAATTACCCATATGCATGGTCCTCAGTTCAAATCTTAATATGTACACCGAATTGAAACATCGATATTAAGTCTCGTACTATCTACATTCAAATGTTGTTTTTAGCACCCCCCTTGGCACACATGCTACATACTTCCTGTATCGGTCAATCTTCCTCTCCTAACCACCTTAGGAAGCTATCAGTTTCCAACACACATTCATTCTTTCTCTCCATGTTTCGATCTCTACACTACAAAAAAATACACTTCCGTGATGATATGTGTTTGTTACAGTAGGTCGCGTTTTCTGTCATGCATGTACATCCGTGACGATTTTATGACAGAATCAAGATAGTCATACCTGTGCTGTCGTAGAAGTGTTCCATGACATTACCAAAATTATCATCACGGAAGTGTCCACTTCCATGACAATAGATCACGCGTCATAGAAGTGCTTTCGTCAAGGGTGACCGACACGTGGCTTCCACCGTAACAGGCCGCCGTTAACCATCGTTAATCTATCGTGTCCTTTTTTGGATCCGATGACCTGCTAACAGCCACGACCAATGCCGATTTTCCACGTGTAAAATTCCCATTGGCTGACGGATCCACGCGTCAGCTCCGCGTTGGCACAGGGTTCACTCATCCAACGGTCGAGATGGGCCTATGATATGTTGACATGTGGACCGGCCCAAAAGTGGCCCACAAAGTTTAACTGGGCTGGCCCAACCGAAGGCCCATAAGATTTAGCAGACCATAATGGGTCGGCCTAGCTAAAGGCCCACAAAATTTAGCGGACCACAATGGGCCGGCCGAGCTAAAGGCCCACACAATTTTGCAGACCATAATGGGCCGGCCCAGCTAAAGGCCCACAAGATTTTGCGGACCACAATGGACCGGCCCAGCTAAAGGCCCACAAGATTCTGCAGACCATAATGGGCCGGCCCAGCTAAAGGCCCAACATTCTCTGTCAAATCGGCCCGTCAACGGCCTATCCTAAACTTGTCATCAACGCGGCCCATGGTCACTTCTGGCCCGTTAACAGTCCGCTAAGTAATTGGGCCGAATTACGGCCCGGTGTATTTCTGGCCTGGTAAAGGTCCTGCTTCATTTGGGCCCATTTACAGGCCATCAAAACTTTCGGCCCATAAACGACCGTGAAGGATTTGGGTCATTTTCGGCCATGTCTGACATTCGGCCTGTTAGAGGCCCACTATAGATTTGGGCCACTTTCGACCTATTGTCATTTTCGGCCTATTAACGCCGGACGAAAACCATGGGCCATATGTGGCCCAATGTCATATCGGGCCCATTAACGGCCCATATAAAAATGACGATAATCTAGCCCGACCGAAGTTTCGGCCTGTTAAAGGCCCGTGTATTAGGTCGGCGTATTTACGGCCCGTCCGAATTTTGGCCTGTCAAAGATCCGCATCGTAAATGGGCTACCATTTCGGCCTCCTAAGACCAGTGGGTTATTTGGCACAATCAAGGCCTAATCTCACTTTCGGTCTATTAAAGGCCCATGTTTTTTATTGGCTCGAGATATTTACACCTGTAAACGACCTATTTTTACTAAGGGCCCAAATTATGTTTAGGCCTGTTAAAGGCCCACTATGGGCACAGGCCTACCAGAAAAATATGAAAGCTTATGCTGATTTAGGCCCAGATATTTTTAGTGGGCTACATGCCAATTTCGGCCTATAATCGTTTTTAGCCCAATTGGAATGGGCCTGACGAATGTTGGCATGTTGGGCTCCTACGAAGCTTTCAGCCGAATACATTACTAAGATAAACCTACACTATACAAAAATAGGGCCGTAATTACTGCAGCCTGTGGCAGCATCATAAATATTGTATCACAACAAAATAAATTCCAACCATACAACAAAAGGCCTGTTGGCATAAAGTTTATAATCCTTCCAGATAAAAGCACCATCAGATGTATAGAAGCACAGATCATTTGACCTGAGTGCTAATGTTTCAGGCTGTAGAATCTGATGGAGCAGCACGATCTCCACCTTTTTCTGCCATTGCTCTTGAACAACGAAGCGAATGTCTGATAGTCTGGTTTCAAAACCATTCATATCTTGACGACATTTCTCAACCACTATTCTTGTTTCTGAAATAACATCCATTAGGGATTGGACTTGCGTCTGGAGCACAGATATATCACTTTGTTTAGCAGGAAGATTTTGTTAAGTAGGCAATTTGGACGAGGTTACCTTGACAACCAACCCAGAATTACGCAGGAAGGTGCTTTTTGCACTGTTAGTGGACAGATACTGACGCACTGCAGCAAGAGGTGACATTGTGCCTGTGGTAGCCTCGTCACCTTCAGGTGGTTGTGGCAGTTCAATCATTTGTTCCATAGCTTCCTGAAAGTTTGAACTTGTAGATTAGTGTACCAGATAAGTTACTAATGAGACAAAAACAAACAAAGTAGGTTAAACGTTTATACATAACTTATTTTGGTGAACTACTGTAATACATTAGCATGTATTGTAGTGCCAACTACATAATAAAATCACTTTCAGAACATATGTCCATGTAGCATGCCTACTGTATTGTCTATTTCCTCACATTCGTTGACATCCAAGGATAAAGAGACATGGTTTAAAGTAGGATGAACATAGTATGACATCATTCATATCATGGGCAAACAGATATAAAACAAACAAGCTTTTTTATCATTGTGTGCGCACGTGAACATAACAACTAGATTACAGATCAAGGCCAAAAGAATATCCTTCATCTCTTTTAAACCATGTAAGGTGAAATGATACGTTAAGACAACTGTGTATAAAAGTGAATAGAGTAACTGACATTGGCTGCAAACCAAGTAGTTAAATGAACACATCATAGTACCAATCAGTTCAAGGCAGGAGGAGTAAGGACTTACAACAGCGGTTTGAACTGGTGTGCTCATGCCCTTCATCTTGCTGGTGTGGCAATCCTTGAAGATTTGCACTGCATTCGGTTCAGGTTCTTTTTGGTCCGCACGAGCTTTCCTCTGTATTTGGAACAAGTCAATATAGATACGATAATATGGCACAAAAAAGAAGGAAGTAGCAGCTATTTACAAGAGCCTCGCAGTGTGCAATATAGGTACGAGATCCTGTTGTGTGTTGGAATTTCACTTTAGAACAGTTGGTTTTGTTCTTCAAATAGTTAGCCTAGAAGAAGATACACTTGTGAGGCACATACATAAATACAAGTTCAATATGTGGTCTGATCAAATACATATAGCCTACCTGATACTTTGGATCAGACCAGTGTTTAACGAGGGATGTCCAGTCTTCATCTGTAATATATTCCACTGGAGATGTTTGGGCAATTTCATTGTTAGCCTTGACTTCAAAGTGAGATTTTCTAAGGTGGTACCGATACTGTTGCAGAGCAGTCTGAAAAACATGAGTTCATGCTTGTTTAGTTACATCATCTTTCGGATCCAACTTGAACCTCATCTGTTGAAAAAAGAATGTGAGTCTTATTAGGAGGAAGCTAGAAAGTATGGGACAGAGCAAGACAATATTACTAATTGCGACGAATAACATTACTTACGGATAAATGGTCAAGGAAGGTGCTAAACTGGGTATTGTCTTTCTCATTCCTGTACTGGATCCACGTTGGGAGGATACGTGCATGACACCTAATGGCAACGGCTGCCTCTGATACTAACTTGGCTAACTCTATAGCATCACGTGGCCTTTTTAAACCCGCCTCAAAATGGATCTCCATTCTTCCTCCTTTAGATTTTTTTAATCTGTCAAGCATTATCCCTGATGTCTGTTTCCGCTTGCGCCGTGGTGCTAGTTCAACAACGAATATGGAAAGTGTTAGTGTACATCAAACTATGAGAGTACATATAAAGGAGCATGCAACTGCAACTTGACTCGGTCAGGTACCGTCTTGGTGTTGATGCTCATGAGGTTCATCTGATCTTGCCAAGTCCTGTTGTGTCAGCAGTGCTTCGGAAGTAGTTTTAGGTGTGAAGGCAGCTTGGGAACTTGCCAGTTCCGGAGCAAACGAACGAGTAACTGGTTGAGATGCTGGTATAGTTGAAGCGGATGCTGCAGCTGGTGGAGCAGGTGATACTGTGTTTGTAGATTTAGCCGGTGGACTTGGACCTTCTACTGCACTATAAGTACTAGCAGAATCTCGATGACAGATCCTTTTTCGTTTCACCCGACGAGTAACAGCACTCCCTACTATATTATTTTCCTTGCTCTTTTTTGACTTTGCCATGTAAAGCTGTACCCACAACACAAAAGAATAAAATCACTCTTCAGAACTCATTGATGCATGATATAGACAAGCAATACTTTGATGTAAGACAACCGTATGAGGATGGAATATGTAAGAAAAACAGGACGACATGACATATTCACAGCTACGATGTGCAAACTAAGCAGAAGGATTTTCAAGAAAATAGAAGTAATGCAAGCTAGACACCATATGAAAGATGCAACCAATATTACTTTGCCAAGTTAAAAGTGTCTTGTCATAAGTGGCAATTCGAAAAATTAGAAGCAGTACAACGTAGAAATCAATGCAAGATGCAACCACTATCAAACTACCATGTTAAAAGTGTCCAATCATGAGTGACTGATGCGGGATACACAACAATAGTACTTTGATGTAAGAACATGGTATGATAGATAGATGCAGTGTATTCTAGACACAGAAAGCCATGTCATATGCACATGTATAACGTATAAACTCAGTAGGTGCAATTTAATCAAAATAGAAAAAATACAGGCTAGACAACATATGCAACATGAAACCAATTATCACACTATCAACTTAGAGCAAGCACCTGCGATGGTGGAGTATAGGAGACGAACTCATCATGTAGACTTGGGACTTCAACTTCATTAGCAGTAGCAGTGGCAAATCTAGAGAGTCTCTGTTTGCGTCTGTGCGGAGGACCACCAACATCCCCTAACTTACTCTTTTCCTTCCTATTTTCTGATATTGCCTTATGAAGTCAAAACCACAAGAAGATGAATAAAATTATCTCTACATAACTGGTTGATGCATGATACAAACGAACACTACTTTGATGTAAGGCAAGCGCAGGATAGGAGGATGGAATATATACAAAAAAGACAATGTTTCATATTCACACGTATGATAGGAGGATGGAATATGTATGAAAAAATAGTAAGCGGAAGGCATTTCAACAAATTTAGAAGAAATGAAAGCTAGGCACCATATGAACATGCAACCAATATCACTCTATCAGATAAAAAGTGTCTCGTCGTAAGTGCCATTTCAAGAAATTAGAAGCAGTACAAGCTAGAAGACAATGCAAGATGCAACCTACATCACAGTCCCAAGTTAAATGTGTCTTATGGGTAAGTGATCATTGCAGGTATAAGTTGTAAGCTACGCAGATGCAATTCAACATAATCAGAAGCAATACAAACTATACATCATACGGAAAACACAACCACATATAATAGTTCCAAGTAAGAGCAAGCACCTGTGATGGTGGAGTAGGGGAGATGTGCTCATCGTGTACACGTATGTTCTAGAAACAAGAACACGTGTCATATTCACAGGCATTATGTGTAAAGTAAGCAGATGCAATTCAAGTTAGAAACAATACAAGCTAGACATCATACGCAACATGCAACCACATATAACAGTGCCAAGTTAGAGCAAGCACCTGTGATGGTGGAGTAGGGGAGATGTGCTCATCATCTACATAGCTACGTTGACTATCTAGCCTTGTGTTGTCTTGCAAATCTTGTTGGGAGGATGGCGTAGTAGAATCTGTAGAGACCCCCTGTTTGAGTTGCTCCGAAGGACCACCATCATCCACTGCCGGACAAATTTCCTTCAACTGTAATGATTTTGCATTGTGAAGTCAAACCGATAAGAAAAAGGAATAAAATTCGCTCTTCAGAACTCATTCATGCATGATACCGACGAACACTACTCGGATGAAAGGCAAACACATGATGCAAGGATGGAATATGTATGAAAAACAGGATGGTGTGACATATTCACACCTATGATGTGGTAACTAAGCAGAAGGCACTTCAACAAATTAGAAGCACTACAAGCTAGACACCATATGAAAGATGCAACCAATATCACTCTGCCAAGTTCAAACTGTATGGCGTTTCAACAAATTAGAAGCAATACATGCTCGAAATCATATGCAGGACATAACCAATATCACAGTGGCGACTTAAAGGTGCCTTATCATAAGTGACTGATGCAGGATATGCAAGAATAGTAGTCTGATGTAGAAAAAGGAACACATGTCATATTCACAGGCATTATGTGTAAAGTAAGCAGATGCAATTCAACAAAGTTAGAAGCAATACAAGCTAGACATCATACGCAACATGCAACCACATATAATAGTGCCAAGTTAGAGCAAGCACCTGCGATGGTGGAGTAGGGGAGATGTGCTCATCATCTACACAGCTACGTTGACTGTCTAGCCTTGCGTTGTCTTGCGAATCTTGTTGGGAGGACGGCGGAGTAGAATCTGTAGAGAACCTCCATTTCAGTTGCTCGGAAGGACCACCATCATCCAATGCCTTGCCAATTTCCTTCAGCTTTATTGATTTTGCATTGTGAGGTCATACCGACAAGAATAAGGAATATAATTTGCTCTTTAGAACTCATTCATGCATGATACTGATGAACACTACTCTGATGAAAGGCAAAGTCATGATACGAGGATGGAACATGTACGAAAAAATGGACGGCTTGACATATTCACACCTATGATGTGGTAACTAAGCAGAAGGCACTTCAACAAATTACAAACACTTCAAGACACCATATGGAAGGTGCAATCAATATCACTCTGCCAAGTTAAAACTGTCTCGTCATAGGTGGCGTTCATCAAACTAGAAGCAATACATGCTAGAAATCATATTCAAGATGCAAACCAATATCACACTGCCAACTTAAAGGTGTCCCATCATAAGTGACTGATGCAGGATACACAAGAAGAGTAGTTTCATGTAAGAACATGGTGTGATAGACAGATATAGTATGTACCAAAAACAGGAAAGCGTGTCATATTCACATGTATCATGTGTAAGCTAAGCAGATGCAGTTTACACTAATTAGGAGCAATGCGAGCTAGACACCATATGCAACATGCAACCAGATATCACACTGCCAAGTTAGAGCAAGCACCTTGGATGGTGGAGTAGGGGAGGGGAGACTTGGACCTTGTAATGCAGTATCAGTACAAGGAGAATTGGTACAGATGGTCCGTTTACGTTGCTGCAGAGGACCACCATCATCGCCTTCCTTACTCTTTCCCTTCCTCTTTCTTAATTTTGCCTTGTCAAGTCAAACCCACAAGAAAAAGGAATAAAATTTGCTCTTCAGAACTCATTGATGCATGATACTGACGAACACTACTTTCATGTAAGGCAGGCGCATGATAGGAGGATGGAATATGTATGAAAAATAGGACGGCGTGACATATTGACATGTATGATGTATAAAGTGTAAACTAAGCACAAGGTGCTTGAACTTGTTAGAATCAATGCAAGCTATAAACCATATGAAAGATGAAACCAATATCACTCTACCAAATTAAAAGGGTGCCCTAACAAATGTATTTGACCAAATTAGAAGCAATACGTGGCAACAGGCTAGAAATAATATGCAATATGCAACGGATAAAGGTGACTCATCGTAAGTGATTGATGCAGGATACAAAAGAGAGGTAGTTTCATGTAAGAACAAGGTTAACACATAGATGTGGTGTGTACCAAAAATAGGAAGGCATGTCATATTCACAGGTATAGTGTGTAAACTAAGTAGATGCAATTCACCCTAATTAGGAGCATTACAAGCTAGACACCGTATGCAACATGCAATCACATATCACACTGCGAGGTTAGAGCAAGCACCTGTGATGGTGGTGCAGGGGAAGTGCGGTCTTCAAGTACAGAGCTACGTTCAATATCTTCATTTAGGCTTGCTGTTTCATGAGAATCATGCGGAGAGGATGAAATTGCATTCTTTATAAGAGTATTGCGTCTCATATTAACCCACGCGCGTGACTGTCTCATCATAAGCGATAGATGCAGGATACACAAGAACAGTAGTTTGATGTAAGAACATGGTGTGATAGGCAGATGTAGTATGTACCAAAAACAGGAAGGCGTGTCATATTCACATGTATAATATGTAAGCTAAGGAGATGCAATTTAACAAATTAGGAGCATTGATGAGGGATACACGAGAAAAGTAGTTTGATGTAAGAACATGGTTAATAGAAAGATGTAGTATATACCAAAAACAAGAAGGCTTGTCATATTCATAGGTATAATGTCTTAACTAAGCAGACGCAATTTTCCCTAATTAGAAGCATTACAAGGTAGACACCATATGCAACATGCAACCACATATCACACTGCCAAGTAAGAGCAAGCACCTGCGATGGTGGTGTGGGGGAATTGCGGTGATCAACTAGAGAGCTACGTTGACTATCTTCATTTAGCCTTGCTGTTTCTTGAGAATCATGTGGGGAGGATGACACTGCACTTTTTAAACGAGTAGGGCGTCTCACAGTAACCCACTCGAGTGACTGTCTCATCATAAGTGATTGACGAGGGATACAAAAGAGCATTAGTTTGATGTACGAACATGGTTAATAGACATATGTAGTATGTATCAAAAACAGGAAGGCATGTCATTCTCAAAGGTATAATGTGTAAAGTAAGCAGATGCAATTTAACCAAATTTGGAAGCAATACAAGCTAGACACCATATGCAACATGCAACCACATTTGACAGCGTGAAGTTAAAGCAAGCACCTGGGATGGTTGTGTGTGGCAATTGGGATCATCAACTGCAGAGCTACGTTTACTGTCTCCAACTGTTGACACTGCACCCATTAGAGCGCTGAAACACTTAGTGCTTATCTTCGAATTACACTGGAGCGACTTCTGTCTTTTCTTTTCTGCATTCATCAACACTACGTCAGAGTCTGAAATACCCAAGCATAAAAAAATAGTGTGAGTATGGGTGAAGTGTGTGCACAATTAGTACAGTGTAAAGGTAGCAGATAGCAGGTCGGTGAGAAATAAATGACGGGAGACATATGATAGCTCTACAACATGCATGGCACACTCAATTACTACAGGATTCTATGAAAATAACAGTCGACTAAAAGCAAACGCGTTATATAATGCTAGAACCGCCTTTTACACGTAGATGCACTATGCCTTGGCCCATTCTCACAAACGCGTTATATATCTCTCTATCTAACGCATAAGTGCACACACTTTATATGCATCGACATTTCTCTTTCACACATGCTCACAATCTCTCTCGGGGTGTCGGGGTGTCTCACGCACATGCTCTCTCTGTTTCTCTCTCTCTCTCTCTCTCTCTCTCTCTCTCTTTCTGACTACTATGTACCACTCTTTTCACTAATCTCAGTTGGAAAACACTATTTCTCTCACATGCATATATACACATGCACAGTCTCTACTAGCCCCTCTATATACACATATATGTGCCTACATGTCTCCCGCACGCACATTATCTTTAGGCCTCTCTCACACACATTGCCCCCCTAGACACACCTCTCTCTTAGTAGTAATTGGCAGATATGATTTCATCATATCATTCGGTAGGATATCCCTGGCTGTTAGGCTGGATGGTAATATGAGGCAAAGTTTTACCCTAGTTCGGATCAGACCCTTGCAGTTGAAGAAAGAGCCTACTCCTGGTACTGTATATTAGTGATAGGGGTGTGTACAAAGTACACGTGAATACCAGGCATTGTGCGTGTGTGTATACTATCAACGAACTAGCCCCCAAGCTTGTATAACATACTGGGGGCCTAGGGTTACAAATCATATATAGTCAGCTTATCACCAGTGGGGATAGAGTCCTCCGCGACTCTGGTAGCTTTGTGTTGTACGCCGAGTACTCCACATGGGTCTTCATATAACACGTCTCGGTCCAACCTATATGTGGCGCAGGATGGAACCGACCCATGAGTCTTCATGTTGACCCACCACAACTAGAAATGATGTGCCCACCACACCACACACGCAATCGGCCACTAAGAAAATAAGCATATACAATAGTACAACGGTATCTAGCTCACCATACGTCTCCATATTTTGTTGATGACAATGACGGACTTTGCATTTGATGCGTGCTCCGTATTTTGTTGACGACACTTACGATCATTGTATTTGAAGCGAAAGCATGATATGGTCACTGGACTTCAGAATAAGCTCATCACGGTCACCACATACATTTTGTCGTGCTAACCAACATGTGGTTGGATGGTTAGGAGGACAGTGGTTTCTCGAGCCCACCAAGGTTAAAGTCCCGGTGCTCGCATTTATCTTGTGTTAATTTCAGTATTTTCCGGTGATGTATGTTCAGTGGGAGGAGACGTTCCACTCGACTACGAGGCACCTATGGTGACTTCGTAAAATCTCAAGATCATATATGCTGGCCCTCTCTCTCGAAGGTGCTCATAGGGGTAGGGTTCGCGTGTGTGCGCTTATAGCGGTGAGTGCTTGCGCGTATATATGAGCCCTTGCATCTGTACCGTGTTAAAACAAATACATGTCATGATTATACAGTCACTGGCTCACCCATACAACTCCGTATTTTGTTGATGACACAATCAATTGACCAGTCAAACGTTCCACGCGGCGCAACTAGTGTTGCACCATCGGGGCGCGTAACCGTGGGGCCCACCTGTCAGCCCATATATGAATGAAAGAAATGGTAGTTTGAGTCTGTACTGTCTTAATAAAATAGGAGTACATTTTAGGGTGATCATACGGTCACTGGCTCACCATACAGCTCCGTAATTTGTTGATAACATGATCAATTGACCTGTCAAACGGTCCACATTCAGCAGCGCACATTACCATAGGGCCCACCCGTCAGCGTGTATACGAAGGACAGAAATGGTAATAAATTAGTGGTCGGTGGGTATTCGAAGTCGTGAGACCTTTGGCTGGCAGTCGCCGGTGGTTGGGGGGCGTTGATTGGGCGGTGGGGTGGCAATCGCCGGAGAAAA